>NW_012105054.1:1585663-1666943 GCF_000951045.1 Mandrillus leucophaeus | reverse complement strand
ATATATATATATGACCTCAGATGAAATATGACATAGCTAACTCCATCTTGTTTCCAACCTCACAAGCTCACTACCTTTAAAACATAGATGATAACAGTCCCTTCCCAAAACAAACCCTCTCCTTACTTGGGGACCAAAACTGTCCTTGTAAGACTAATGAAAGTACACAAGTTTAGGATTTGGGAGTGACTTGAATTCTGCCAAGATGTAGGTGTAGTTTAAAGATAACCAGTCATTGTTCCTAGAATCTCTTACTGTTTAATAGCCATGCAGTTGGAGATCACAAGATTTGTAACTTCCCCAATTGCTTCTCTAGATGACATCACTGTCAAAGATGTTTGAACCAGAGCAACTCTACCTTGAACAGGGGCTGGGTAAAACAAGGCTGAGACCTACTGGGCCGCATTCCCAGGAGGTGAGATATTCTAAGTCACAGGATGAGATAGGAGGTCAGTACAATATATAGGTCATAAACATCTTGCTGATAAAACAGGTTGTAGTAAAGAAGCTGGCCAAAACCCACCAAAACCAAGCTGGCAATGAGAGTGACCTCTGGTCATCCTCATTGGTCATTGCATGCTATTTATAATGTATTAGCACGCTAAAAGACATTCTCACCAGCGTCATGACAGTTTACAGATGCCAAGGCAACATCAAACAGTTACCCTTTATGGTCTAAAATGGAGCTCTCAGTTCTGGGACTTGCCCATCCTTTTCTGGGGAAACTCATGAATAATCCCCCCCTTGTTTGGCATATAATCTAAAAGTAAAAATAAGTATCTTTGGTCAAGCAGCCCAAGCTGCTGCTCTACTTATGGAGTAGCCATTCTTAATAAACTTGCTTTCATTTTATGAACTCACCCAGAATTCTTTCTTGTGTGAGATCAAAGAACCCTCACTTGGGATCTGGATTGGAACCCCTTTCCAGTAATATCTTTCTGGTGACCACAAAGGGATGATACTGAAGAGACCCCTGACCCAAAGGAAAATTGTCTGAATGCCCATATTGGCCAGCTTTGGGTAAGTGGGGTGCATTTACTTGGGTAGAGGATGGGATTGGGTTAGAGGCCCAACTTATGAGAGTTACGGAGTCTCTCCAAAACGAAGAGAGTTAAAGGCCCCTTTCAATAAAAGGCAAGGACATTTGACCAAACTTGGGTTTGCGGCCCAACTTAGGAAGATTAGACTCCCTTCTAAAATTTCAGGGATTAGAGGCCCCTCTCTGTAAAATCCCTCTCAGCTGAGAAAGAATTTGGCACTATGGCATGTTAACTAGTATTGTCTTAGCATTAATGGGTCTTGTATTTCTTGCTGATGACTATGAGTGATAGGATTAGGCATGTACAGGAACGTAGGTAGCATGGGGAGCTTTTGCCTTCCCAAAAGGGAAAACCTGAGAACTGATGAGACTGCTGGAAAAGATCCCCTATGAGTGGCCACCTGAACCTTACAGTGTTGCTGCAATGGGTGGGTCTTTCTCTGGCCTCTCTGAGAATGCTTTTTTCCCTTTCTCTTCTTTGCCTTTGTTATGTTTTCTGCTACTCAGGATGACCATCTTGCCCAGAGACCACACGTTGAAGAATGTCCTTGAAAGTTTGACCTTTTAACCATGTGGCAGTACCTTCTCTTGGTCTCTGCCACCTGGAGGACAGAAATTTGGGGGCTCATGTGATAGTCCTAAAAATTATCTTGAGCAACTAAAAGCCTTTGCAAGCTCAAAATTGACTGCTCTAGACTCCTTCTGGGAAGGGCAATGGAAACTGTCTGATGGCTGTAGCTCAGTAGCTAAGGCTTTGTCTTTTCACTATGGTGGCCTGGGTTCAGGGTTCAGTTCCTGACTTAGGGAATGAGTCCTTTCTGGTTGCTATATATGTGACCTTCACCACCTGTTAATTCTCTTCTCATCCATAAACCATCTTGAATTTTTCTTTCTCTGAGCACCTGAGTGGTTACTTCTGGTAAAATTTAAAAGCCAGAAATATTGGCCTTTTGGCCTGGCTGAAGTTGAGTAATAAGAAATTTAAAAGAATTTTTTTTTTTTAAGAGCACTATGGTTAAAAGTCAGCTTAATTAAAAGCAGCTATTCAAGCTCTAACAACCTGTAACTCCTTGGAAAAAACAGAGGAGGTGGCATAGACCTTGTTTTGGGAAAAACATCTGTTTTCCTCATGAAACCTCAAGAATTAAAAGTGGATACATCTCTCTCTAAATCTAAGGCTCTGTTCTGTTTTGCATGCATTGTCTGATGTTTTTGACTTTTGGGGATATCAGAAATTTGCATTATGAAAGAGCTTTGGTGTGTAATAACTATGTAGGAAATATACTTTGGGGGATAGCTAATGGCAATTATGGGGAAATACATGGCTTTTTGCAAGTTTGGATCAGAGAAACATGCTCTTGGCCACTTGGAAGGTATGGAGATATTCCCACCCTTTCACTGAGAGATAAGACTCTCATGGGGGATCAGTTAATCACAGAATAGGCTTCAGGTTATTTTGCAATGAAATGCATGGTAAAATCATGGCACTGTTTTTTTCTGTAGCATTTCTCTTTTGGCGATCTAGGATCTTATATAAAAATTGGACCATTAATTTTTGGAATCTGTTTTGTCTTCCAGTTGTGCCTGCTTATTGGGCTGTAGAAACTGCATGCTTTCCTAGCCTTGTTCCTTCAAAAGTTCCATCCTGAAGCCAATAATCCAATTAAGAAACTGGCAAATGAAAAATCTTAGAACTATTGAATCTTCTTCTGTCTGTCTTTGTATTTATGTGTGTTGTGTATGTGATGTTCATATATGAAAAATCTCCAATTAATTGGCTTAAAAATAATAAGTTCTTAGGTAAGGTGTGGTGGCTCATGCCTATAATCCCAACACTTTGGGAGGCTGAGGCAGGTGGATCATCTGAGGTCAGGAGTTCAAGACCAACCTGGCCAATATGATGAATCCCCATCTTTACTAAAAATACAAGATTAACCCATACCTGTAATTTCATCTACTCAGGAGTCTGAGGCAGGAAAATCACCTGAGCTGAAGAGACAGAGGTTGCAGTGAGCCAAGATTGCACCAGTAAACTCTAGCCTGGGCAACAGAGTGAGACTCCATCTCAAAAATAAAAATAATAATCATAAGTGCTTAAATAAAATATTTGTCAGAAAAATAAAACTAATGCCTTTTAGTTCACATGCCTTTGGTAAGCTTTGGGAAATAAAGACAGTTTTAAGGATTATTGGTAAAATAAAAATATCATCAAAATTAAGACATTCAGTCTAAATTATTCAAGTCAGGTATTAGGTTTGCTATATGCTTTACGATCATAACCTTTTGACCTTCTTTAGCTTTTGAAAACAGTTCAACTTGCCTGCTTAACAGCTCGTTAAGGCCTGAGGATATGTGGGGTTAGCTATACCTTCTAGTTATGCTGGAAAGAGTCAGACTTTATCTGCACTTCTGTCTGCTGCCCTAGGCTCCACCCCTGGTACATAATTAAAATAGCTTACTATCTAGGTTTTTCACCAAAAATAAAAGTTGCTAAGAGTTAACAGTGTGACATGTATTTGAGACTACTGAAGAAACAGTTCTAGACACAGGCATGTAAGGAAAGTAGAATGCAATTTTACCAAAAGAAGGCATGGAAATGTGTATTTCTTGCCCAAGTTTAGAGGGTTAAAGGATTGTTTTAAGTGAGATAGGAAAAATCTAACGCTTTGAATAAGTTGTTTAAGATTTATGAAAAATTAATTGTGTGTAACTATATTGGCTGAAGTTAAATGGGTATTATTCAGTCATTCCATAAACTGAACATTGGAATAAAAGCACAACAGAGTTTTCTTAGAACATTGCTCTACTCTTTAACAACAACAGCAAGTTGTAAAGGGTTATAAAAGGTTTAAAGAATCTTACCTTATGGTCATACTGATTAATATTGGATAGATTTATCTATAAGGTTTTATTAAGAATTAGGTTTGACATCAATAGTGCACTAATACAAGGGTAAGATTGACTTTCTCTCTTGAACAAGATTTTCACATAATATTTTTTAAAATGAAAGATTTTCATCTTCCCTTTTGAATAAACTGTAGGAAAAATAAAGGAAGGAAAAGAGACACATTATTTGGAAAGCTAAGTCTCCCCTCTTAATGAGGGGAAGTTTTTGCCTTTTTAAAATTTTTTATTTATCATTTTGGCTAAATTAGTGACTTATCTGGGATTTGATATTTGACAAACTTTCCAAAATCAAATGATAAATTATGACCTTTTTCTGACATGATTAATCTTTCAGATATCAGGTCCCCTAAAGTCCAAATTAGCTTATTTGGTATAAAAATCATACGGGAAACATTGTCAAATATGAAATGGTATTTGGCTTTCTTTGGGCTTTATTTGTGTAAATATGTTAGTGGTATGGTATGTGTTCCAAAATTATGGGAAATTCTTATGATCATGATATGACTTACTGTATGTTATTAATAGTTATAATTGTTATGTTAAAATTGTTGTATTCCATGGAAGTAATCAAAATTGCTAGTCAATTATGGCTTTAATAGTAGCTGTCCTAAAACTTTTGTCATCCGCGGAAAATTGTAGTTTTGTTTTAATCCTCTTCAAAAGGTCACTTATAATCAGCTATAGGGCTTTGACAGGTGCTGTTGAATACAGGTTTCTAATAACTTTGTAGATTGTACATTAGAATAGAGGAAAAAACTTTCAGGACTCTCATGGAGAGCTGGAATGTTCATGAATATCAAGCAGAACAGGAGTTAACTGCATGAACTGAACTAATGGAAGACTAAAGTAATGTTTTTGACTTTTTTTGCTTAAAACTAAGGGTCTTTAACTCAAAATCCTGTTTTGCTTTTGACTTTTTTTGCTGGTTTTATTTTATTTTTTTTTTTTTGCAAAAATAGAAAAGAAAAAACACTTTATTTGATGATCTTTTGTTTTGTTTTTCAAAGTCAAGGAAACTTTTCTTTTGAGCTATTTACAGCTTGTAGCAATCGAGTAAAGTATACTCCTGTGAACAAAATTTGGAGTATACTTGTTTCTCTCTACCAAATCTCTCCAGAATTTGGAGAAGACAAGAGTGACCTCTGGTCATCCTCACTGCTCATTGTATGATAACTATAATGTATTAGCATGCTAAAAGACACTCTTACCAGTGCCATGACAGTCTACAAAAGCCATGGCAACATCAGGAAGTTACCAAATATGGTCTAAAAAGGGGAGAAAGCCCCAGTTCTAGGAATTGCCTACCTCTGTCACAGAAAACTCGTGAATAATTCACCCTTGTTTGTCATATAATTGAGAAGTGATAATAAGTATCCTTGATCGAGCAACCCAAGCAGCTGCTCTGCCAATGGAGTAGCCATTCTTGTATTCCTTTACTTTCTTAATATACTTGCATTAACTTTATGGACTCACCCTGAATTCTTCCTTGCATGAGATCCAAGATCCTCTCTTGGTGTCTGGATCAGGACCCCTTTCCAGTAACACCAGTATTGTCAAAACCTAAGACTGGTCTTTGAGATATTTTTCAAACTTTTGCATTATGGCAACCAAATGATTCTAGTCAGACCTGTGAGTCAGACCAAGAAACTGACTCCCACCCAGGAACTTTCATCCACAAACTGACTTAGCACAAAGACAATTTAGATACTTATATTATTTCATCTTATCAGCAGCATTAATTCGCTAGCCCTCTACCTGCCAAATAATCTTTAAAACCCTAGCCTCTGAGTTTCCTAGGAGGCAGACTTGAGAAATGTCTCCTGTCCTTTTGCTTAGCTGGACTTGCAATTATTAAACTCCTTATTTGCTGCAAAACCTGCTGCTCTCAGTGCATTGACTTTTCTGGGCAGTGGGCAAGAAGAACCTGTTGGGCTGTTACAGTCTGTTGCTTTCTAAGGGTCTTTAACTAAAATAATCTTTATAACAAGGAGCCATATTTTGGGATGATGTTCTCTATACTCTTTCCGCTGCTACTGGATTTCCATTTACTCTGCAGGTGATGATAGGATATTGAACTTTGAAGACTGAATGGGCTTGAAGTGAGGAATCAATTTGACAGGATATTGGAGAAATGAGAGTCCCAGAATAGGAAAATTATTTCAGCAGTTTAGGTGAGAGATTAAAGGCCACGACAATGAAACTGAGAGTGCAAATTTTTAAGAACAGGCATTCAACAAAGCCTTGTTGACATCCATCAGCCAGACACTACAATTAAGGAAGGCAAAATGGCAGAGCATGGGTGCTGATGAAATTTGTGGAGGGAGGGACAGAAAAGAGTTAAAGTTCTTTGATAAAATTTTGACTTGGGGCCCCTGTGTAAATTCTGGTGCATTAACCAAGATGTGAATTCAGAAGAAAGAAAAGGATGGGTGGTGGTGAGGTGAGAACTTGGTTCAGTTTTCAACATAATAGAATGTGAGTTTCCTAATGGTCATTAGAGTGAGGACTGAACTTAAGAGAGAAGACATTGCTGGAAAGGAAAAGGGAAGAGATAATTCATTTTTTATCCTAGATGCTAAGCCTTGTTCTAGTTGCTTAGGTTGCTGTAGGTGCCCAGTGGAAAGGGATTTTAATGATTTAGTGAGGGTATTAACATTCTGGATTCTGGTAGTTTCCTGTACTGGAGATTTCTCTTGATTTTAAAAATTCACATTGGGCCCTCTAGTTACATAAAAGTAATGCAAAAATTACTCCATGATTCTTAGATAAAAATGTAAAGCATTATAAATACAAATGCAGATGCTGTAACATGAGATGCTAAGTGGTCTGTTTAATCATGTAAATTGGGTATCTCCATGGCTGAACTATGGCCTTGAAGCGTTAGAGGCAAGTTTTTCATACATTCCAACTTAGACTGGCCGTTTGGTATTTCCCACATGGTATTTTTTAAGACTGACAAATCCAGACTTTGGCAAATTCACGATAGACAATTATGGGCTGTGGAGGACACACGAGCACACAGCCTGTGGGAAAAATGAGGGTGGGAGTCCTCCTGAAAGAACCCAAAGAAAACAAGTAAAACTCATCCTTTCTTTCCATAAGAATCTGGTAAAAACAGACACAAAAGTAAAATCCAAAGAAATAGGTGATTTTAGTGAAAGAGACAGAGATTTGAGCAGAGTATGTGGGACACTTATGGGAGATACACAACTCAGTAACAGTTGGAATAAGGTAGGGGTAAGGTGGAAACCAGGGAAATGCTTAAAGGAGGTGATGTTGGCCCTGAGTCTTGGGTGGTGAGCAATAGTTAGCCAGGTCAAAAGGTATGTGGGAGGCATTGCAGGGAGAGAAAAGGGTGAAAGGCAGTGTGTTGCAGAGGGACACAGGTGAAGAGACAAAACAGCTGAATGAGCAGGAAGAGCTTCATACGCTTCAGTGTCCCAGTCTAGAGGGTCAAAATGGGAGGGGTGGGGAGTAGTGGGGTTGGGCTAAAAAATTTGAGCTACGCCCATGGAGGATGATAGCAAGTCATTGTATACTTTTAAGCAGGGGACCAATATGCCATCCCAGCAGTTGGGTGGAGGATTGAGTGGAGAACAGTCTAAAGAAGGGGAACACAAATAATTCTCACAGTAGATCAGGTCAAAAAAGTTGAAGACCTGAATCAGGTCAGGGTAACAGGGTTGGAGGGGAGGAGCAGATCTAAAATGGATATTAGGGTGGTAAAACTGATGGTCAACTGAGACTTTGGTGCTATTGATCAAAGTGGGGAATAAAAAAATAGCTTTAGATGTACTAAACTTGAGTTTCTATGGACATCAAGAGAGACATCTAGGCTAGAAACAGACTAAAGACCCTCACAGCAGGTGATGAGGAGGACTATGATAGGATTTACTGAGCATTTAATTTATGTCAGCTTCTGTGCTAATTGCTTTGCATTTATCAGGTCATTCATTCTTGCCCTGCTTTATTCTTCATAGCTCCTATCACTGTTATGTATTAAATAATTAATTGGCTCATTAGTTCAGTGTCTACCCCACACCATTAATAGAAGTGCTACAATGACGAGGATTTTTAATATGTCTTGTTATCCCTGAATGGCATATATGAAGTATTCAAAACTTTTGGTGAATAAATAAGGGAAGCTTTGTGATAACTGTATCAGGTAGGGATGATTATTTTGCCCATTTGATGGATGTGAAAACTGAGGCTTAACAGATTACATCTCGTGTCCCACATCACATGGCTAGTCAGAACAAATACAGATCTTCAGATCTATATTTGGATAAATGACCTTTGAAATCACAGGGAAGTATTGAACTGGTTTCCTAGAAAAAATGCAAAGAGTGAAAAAAGGTCAAAGAGGAAATCCTAGGGGAGCCCCAATCACTGTGGGAAAAAGAAGAATCTCCAAAGGAGACTGAAGGGCAGTGTCAGGGGCATAAGAGGAAGCCAGGAAAGGAACTGTGTTCTATAAACCAAAGAGGGAGAGCCCACCCCGAATGAAGGGCTAGTAGTCAGTGTCACACTCAACTTAGGTTTTAGGGAAGATGTGCTCTGGAAATCAGGGATCTCTGTGGCAGAACTTTGGCCTTGAGGAGTGAGAGGCCAAGTTTTTCTTAGAGCACTAATGAGTGCTGGAGAACTTTGTCAGTGGGATGGCAGTGACAGAGTTGGCCTGGGGTAAGAACTGAAGGGAAGGGAGTGGAGACCTGGGGGACAATAGTGTCCATGAGTCACTGATGAGAGAAAAGAGGAAAACAGACAGTGACAAGTAAGAAAGAGGTGATGAAAGGTTCTCTTATTACAATGGGAGAGGATCCAGTTCTGTGGCTTGTGCTTGCTGCAGAATAAAATTGTGTGCATATGTGGGGGATGTGTATGTATGTGTGGGTGTGTGTAGGTGGCTGTATGTATGTTTGCATGTGTGTGTTTCATGAGTGAATCAATAAAATCTAATAATGGTTGTAAACCTCCTTTGTACATTGCAGAATGCAAAACAAATGTGAAGACTTATTACTTTCTGCTTAGGTTAACTTTGAGGAGATGATGCCTTCAGACTTCCCACCTTATGCTACATAAGCAGAAGGTTACGGCTGTGGCAAAGATCCTCATCACTCCTCCTGTCAAAGGGAACTGTGCATTCTGCCCAATGCTGTTGTTTAGAGGGAGGTTATGTGAAGGAAATTCTTCCTCCTCTTAAGGAAAGAAAGTGCATCGTGCATCTGTTACTGAAAAACCTGGGGTTCAGTCTAGGTCCTGATGCCCACACACAAAAAGCCAATCACTGAGACAACAAGTATTGCCAGGGAAAAAGGCTTTAATTGGGTGCTGCAGCAGAAAAGTGTCAAATCCATCTCCTTGACTGACAAAAATTGGTGGGCTTTATATGATGGGCAAGGCAGGAAAACAGGAGTTAGAGAAGGGCAAGAGAGCAATCATAAAAAATAAGAGGCCTGGATGCAGTGATCTGGTGAGTTTCAGTACCCTTACTTTAGGGTCAGTTTCCTGAGGAAGAAACTCCGATGAGACAAATGTAAGTTTTAAGTTTTAAGACCAGGGAGGGTCAACTTCTATGTTTATCAAAAAAAACCTGTAAATATCAGTTCTATGAGACAACTGAGCTGGCTTCACATCATTCCTCTCTCTGCAAGTGTTCATATGCCTGGAGCAGACCTGAGAGGAGCCACAGTGAAGGCCTCCCTGGCCATGTGGTCAGTGAGCTCCTCCCATGCTTAGGCAGCAGGTTGTCTTCTCACTTCTAGCACACACAGACTTGCCTGTGGACACAACCCACTACATAATTTGCAGGGCCCAGTGCAAAATGCAAATGTGAGGGCCCTTCTTTAGCTATGATTATGAACATAAAGTCAGTGACCACAGAGCATTAAACCAAAAGTGGGTCCTTCTCAGCACAGAGTCCTTTCCAAGGGCCGAGGCATGAGCTCTGCAGCTGGCCCTGCTGCAGACTGGACTACCAAACATCGTCAGTTTGGATGGATGCTTGAGTTCTCAGCATGTGTCATATCTTTGTAAACCTGGCCATTATGGAATTTCTTATATTACCAAAAAAAAAAGATTATTTGCTCAGACTGATGCATACTCAGGTGATTTATCCCCCCATCTTTCTGGCAGGTTCTTTTCACTCTCTGTTGTGGATTCCTTGTCCCTGTGTCTGAAGTACCATCCTCAACTTTCTTTTCTCCTTACCTACTACACTGTCTAGGTAGTACTGGAAATTTAATTACTTTCAAACCTGGGAACCAAGACAAAAATATCATTGACTTACATATTTGGTGAATTCCTGAAAATGTGAGCCCACAGCTATTATTTATATTTGATATTATATCCTCCCACAGGTGTCCATTACATTTTCAAAGACTTCCCCACAGGTGACTGCAGAGCATCCCAAACACTTTAAAGAATACAGGTGCACAATCATCCACAAATCTGAGAAAGAAAATACAAGTCTGCAAACTTTTTAAAAAATTATTTGATTTAAGTAATCAAATTATGTGAAATAATTTAATAGTGTTTATCTCACTTAATGTGAATATTTTCACATTTTACTGAAGAAAATTTAATGAGTTTGAATGCTTCCCCCAACTCCCGATGGGGGTGTTACACAATACAGAGTTTGTGCTCACATTACCATTCAAAAAAGTACAACAAATCCCAAAGTATGGCCCACATGGGTTATGGTTCAAGAATTGTGACCCTATATTAATATTCACTTTAGGAAGCAATTTGCACCAGTCAATGTATAATCTGTTATCATTTGATTTGTACACAAACTCTCTGGGAATGTAATTTAATGGTCATTTAAACCACCTCTTTTATATTCAAAAAAAGGCCAAAAAACATGGTTATATACTTCCCAGATATTTCCATTTCTTTGGGAATATTTAGTGACTGCATGGAATTTTAATATTTAACTCATAAATCTTTATCTACCAATTCTTCATGAATTTATTGGAGTTAATAATCCTATATGTAAATACTACATAAAGAGTTTTCTGTTTTTAAAAATTCTGACATTACTGCAATTCATAAACATTTCTAACTTCACTGTAGACAAACAAAATATAACCCAAAAAAAGATGTATTCTATAGGTTGAATCATTTAGGAAGAAATGAAGGCATTTTATTTTTCTGGAAAGCTATGTATATATATGCACGCCTAATGAGCACTTACAGCATTGTAGTTAGTGAGTGAATACTAACAATAGTTATAAATTCTGCAAAGATATAAATCTCTGCTAAGTGCAGGTGATTTGAGCTATTATCCCTGTTTAAAGATAAGCAAATAGAGGCACAAGGAGAAGGAAAATATTCTGTATTCGACCTTTGAGTTTACTGTTGGTCCACAGAGTAACTGCTTAGTTCCTGTGTGTTCCTTAGTTCTTTCTCTCCCTCCCCCTTCCCTCCTCCCCCTCCTCCTCTTTCCCCTCCTTTTTCTCCTCCTCCTCTTCTTGTTCTCTCCTTCTTTTCTCCTGTAGTTGAATGCCATTAGCCCACTGTTCATTCTTTTGTGACTTAGATTTTCTATTATCTTCATTGTCACTAAGCGTTTTTCAGTTCCTATGTGAAACATACAATTGATGTCTTCAAGATTAATCATTCTGTCTTCCTGAGGACAGAATTAAGTACAGTGAGATCTTATGAGATATTGGATGAGTTTTACTGGCCAACTCCAAAACCCATTACTTGGTAGAGCCGTCGAGGTTTAACACAATGAATGCCAAGAAAGATTTAGCAGCCGTAATTATAAATGCTACTGAAATGCTACTAAAAATGAGTAATATTTTAAAACATTCCTGCAATTATGTCTTGGTAATTCTTAACTGATGGAGAGCCACAGATCATAAAACACCAGAGGGGCTGATGCTGGACAGGTTGAAGAATGATACAAATCTCAACTAGACTTGACAGAGGACTTCACAATAATTTGGCATTCCTTATAATTTGGTGAAGTGAGTTTTCCCTTCAAGGAGACAGAGGTATGGAGACATTTGATAGTATACCTATTACAGAAATGAAGTCAGTGGTAGAGCCAGAATTAAAACTCAGGGCATCTGAGGATCCTATATCTGATATCACCCATTTAGCCACATAGAGGATGAATTGAGTCACCAGTGAAAATTCTGGGGGAGGGGGCCCTAAAATAATTTCTTCTGACTATGCTACATCTTATCTTGCCACACTGTGGGTGACAGAGCCTGTCCTCATTATCTTATGCCCAACCATGAGCCCTTGTGTAGGAGAAGTGAGAAAAATGAAGTCTGTGGTGTGATTTTGATTGTCATGTGGGAAGAGGATGTAAACGGCTCCCTCCTCATGGACTGGGGATCTGAGTGTGCAGGCCTTTAAACATGGATCCAGGGCACGGCTCTCTCTTCTCTGCCTGACAGCTGAGAGCGCACCTCCTACTTCCTTGGCCACAAGCACACATTTTTAATAAGACATCAGTTGAGCAGCAGAATATCGGATATGAGTTTTAATTGCATTCTGCTTCCCATAAGTTCTACCCCCTCATTGTTAAGGAAAATATCACTACCTTTGGGTTCACAAAGAAGCTTTCTTGATGGGCAGTCTCCAAATTTTACAAAAAAATTCCAGTGAAGATAAGACCCACTTCACCAGCATGTGGTGCAAAATAATGTCTCCTTTCTTCTGGTGTCCAAATCCTATTGACTCAAAGCCTTTGTTCCACTGATTGTGAGAAGGCTCTCCCTCTGCAGGCGCTTGAAATGCATTCTAAGTGGAAGGGGACCCGTAGTGATTAATAACCCTTTGCAGAGGAGGAAACTGGGAAGTCTGGCCACTTCCCCTGAGGGAGTGCTTTCTCTACTGCCTTTGCCACTGCCTGGTGTGGTCAGCAGGCGAATATTCTAGGGCAAGGCTGCAAGCCCCAAGGCACTGAAGAGCACCTGGCCTTACTTCTGAATCCAGGGTGAGGAAGAAACTGCTTTTCCACTCAGGTTTATTCTCATCTATGGGTGCTTCACACCACAGCCAGTCCAAATTCCAAGATACAATTCTATCACTTTATACTCAGACACAGACATTTTCTCCAGGGCTTATCATGGTGCCTGGACACTGGTTCAGGGGATGGGGGAGGTTACAGAACCCACTTTGCCAGAAAGAGCTCACCCTACCAACAATAAGACCCTGGCGTTAAGCCTAAATCCAACTCGCCTGGGAGCCCCTTGTCTCATCTGTTGGCCTCATCCAGAACAATGCCATGATATCAGATATCCTCTAATAACCCAGAACCTCAAAGCTTTCATTTCTTTCCTTCTAGATGGCTATTTGGCCCTTAATAGAAATCTGTTGCTACAAATAGATGCAGAGGAGAGGGGCAGTGCCCAGCTTTATCCACCTGGGAAAATTGTGCCTCAGCAACTTGCTATGTTCACAACAAGATCATGGTGTGCTCATCTCATATCACATATTTAAATGGCTACGTATTTTTTCCCCAAAAAGCATTATTTATTTTGCTGCTAAAACTAGAAATAAATAGAGCTGTTTCATGTCAGTTTTCAAAAAAATAAAAATAAAAATACAACAAACTAATCAAAAAGATCCACTAACAGTACTGTCTTGGACTAAGTGGTCATTTCAATACAAACACTGTTGTTGAGGAAGAAGACAGAACTCTGATAAAATAGTTTTGTGTATGAAACAGTAACCACCAACATAGATGTTCTGAATATGTAAAGGACCAAGAGAAAGCTCACGAAATCTAATGTGGCAAGGAAATTGAGGGTTGGAGGAAGAAAACCCCACCTCAGTCATACAGATCCCAGAAGATGCCCAAGTGCTGGATAATGAGGAAACAGATATGAGAGTGACCTGCCAGGACCCAAGTGGACCAGAGTTAAGAACATCCCACACATCCTTTGTGTGGACAAACTTAAAACTGGGCAGCTTGCACCACATTCCAGCTTAGGTAGGGTGGAATAATATCTAACATAAGACTAGATTCAGCATATAAGGCAAATGTTATGTACAATTAAAATATCTTAAAAAATCTCCCAATCCATCCATAGGTTCAGTAAGTATTGCTTTGTGGGCATAACCCCAGAAGAACATCAGGTTCTCATCTATTTCTCTATTCTTGGGCATATGCATTGAGTGGCAGGTGGTATCACCTACGACATTGTCATGTTCTTTTTCTCAAGTGCATAGAGTTGGAATCACGTGAGTCACATGTGCATATGATGCGGCTGCATTGTATGTGGGAAGGGGAAACATGTCTATGTGGCATCTTGAAAAAACTAATCACACAAGGGAAAGGCAGTATCTGTCAGAAAATACAAAAGAAAAGCCTACCTCTAAAACTAGTCTTGGTATTGAAACAAAAAAAAATTTTTTTCTTTGCTCTTGCCAATAATCTGTCCAACTGAGATAAAGCCAAAAAATTACAGGAGCTAAAGAAGAGATTGACACAATCCTTGAAACACTTTTTAGAGTATTTCTAAACTTTCTAAACACTTTATAAAGTGTTTCTAAATCTGGCTCCCAGGGCACCACACTAGTTCTGCTTCAATTGTACTGGTCTTTCCCTGTCAGTCTCCGTTGCTCCTTCCCCCTCATCTTCTCAACCTCCAAAGGTTGACGTCTCACTAGGCTTAGCCTTTGGATCCCTTTTTTTCTATGTATTCACTCACTTGCTTGGTGATTGCTTTTGTTCCCACGGCTTTATAGGCCACATATCCCCACATGTATACGCTGATGGCTCTGCATTTATGTCTCTAGCCAGAGCTCCAGATTCACATGCATAACTAGTTACCTAACATTTCCACTTTGATGTAGCAAAAATCTCAGGCAAGCATGTCTAAAACCAAACCCTGGAGTCTTTGTTTTAATCATATTGGCTCTTCTTCCTCTAATACATCCCCTCTCTGTTAAAGGCACCACTGTTCACCAAGTTGCTCAGGTCAAATATCTGGAGTCATTCAGTTCTCTCTCTCTCCCATGCAGTGTCTAATCTATCAGCAAATTCTGCTGCCTGGATCTTCAAATTTTACGCATCATCATCTTTTTTGACACCACTCTCATCCAGGCCACTGACATCTCCTGCCTGGACCTTCGCTATCCTTCTCTAACTAGTCTTCCTTCATACTCTTATCCCTCACAGACCATTCTCCTCACAATGGCCAGAGATACCTTTTAAAGATATAAATTAGATTACAAGTGACTCCGTTTCCAGTGGCTGTCCATTGTGGTTGGAATAAAATCTCAAGTCTCTTTATGGCTTTCAAAACTCTTCATGATCTGGTTCCCACCTAACTTTTCAAACACATCTCATGCCTTTGGACTCTTATAAAACTAACCTCAAGTTTATTTGGCTTTTAACAGTTTCTAGAACCACACCAAACTTTTCACCTCATCAGAACATTTTTGTTTGCTAGTCCCTTAAGCCTGGAACCACCTTCTGCAATTTTAGCATAGCTGGCTCCAAGCCTAAAAAGCTATACATAGAGCAGAAGGAAGAGTGTAATTAAAAGAGCTAACCAGGTCTTACTTCACACTTCAGATCCTTAGCGCCATGGATCAGACCTGTGTTGGGAAGAAAGAAGTCATTTAAATCAAGTTTATGATTGAATCTTTAATCTAGATACATGTTAATACAGAAAACATTGTAGAATTTGCCTAAGATGTTATTGAAAGATACAGATGGGAAATTCACTATATCATGGTTGAGGGCAAAGTTTGGGGGAAAAATTAAGAAAAAAAGAATAAAAAATACATCATATCTATAGTGTCGCCATTTAACATTTCTCAACAAACAGTTTCTGTGGTTTAGGAAAGGCCACAGATGCACACTTATATCAGAACCAACCACATGGTGAAACTTCCGCCTTGGTTCTAATAATATTCCAGTTGACTCCTTTTAGTTTTCTAAGTAATGTATCTGGGACGTATTATAAGAATCTTATACCCCAATTAAGTAGTATTATGTGTTAAGCAATAAAAACAATTCTCACAATGCAAGTAGTCAAAAAAATGGAATTCTTGAATGTATTTACTAAAATAAAACAAAGTAAAGGTGTACTTCAACTGATGGAGATGAAAACGTAAAACAAAACAACTTAAGAATAAAAAAGATCTACAGTAAATATTAAAACCATTAACTATATAGAGTGAGGTACGCTGCTTATAAATATTAATTAGAAACATAAATGCACAAGTCACTATGGTTCTTTAAAAAACAATGGCATATTACACAATTAGTCATGTAATTTAAAAATGGATCTAATATCCCAGGTCAATTAATGGCAAGTAAGAAGTAAAACAAGTAGAGAATAGATGAAGTAAAAACGTACCAAATTCTTTACTACAAATATTGTCAGACTTAAAAGTTCTTGAAAATTAGAGACATGTAGATTTAGATGTGTGGCTTGATACTCTGAAAGAGATTCAAGTGGAATAAAAAATATACGTAACTTGCAATCACTATAAAATATTAAAGAAAAGCCTTAATATTGATATTCTCAAGAGTCATTGTGAACTGAAGGAAAAATCACTTTTGTTTTATACAAAAATTATTTGCAAATATAGGAAAACATTTAGGGAAATGTAACAGTGTTGTAGTTATTAACACTGTGTCTGTTAAAGAAAATTACTTTTTTAAATGTAGGCACATAAAATAAATATTAATATAATGATAAATTAGTATATGTTTATTTACTTTTGACTTAAAAGTATATCTTCTCTTTACATGTTCATAAAATATTTAGCATATATTAGTGTACAAAACATCAATAATTTTCCAACAACTGTTATTGCACAAAATATCACATCAAAATTCCTTAAAGTTATACCAAAATATGCATTTTTGAAACTTCAGTCTCATTAGTTTCTTTGGATCTTTGGTTAGCATTTAGTATATAAAATTTCAAATACCCAACTCTCAGTTTTCTTAGAAATGGAACCTCCAATTTTTGGCTACACAGATGGCCAACTAGAATAAGGACTTCCCTTGCACCTAGGTTAGACATGTGACTACATTCAAGCCAATGAGATGCAACATGTATCTTCTGGTACATGTCCTTCAAGAGAAGGGATATCCCTTTCCTTGTCATTTTCTTTTGCCTGCTGCCACAACAATGAATTGGAGCATAAGTAGCTGTCCTGGGTTCTGGAGCATCAGCTAAGGATGGCTGAGCAGCACAGCAGATAATCCTGGGAATCTGATGGTACCAAGACTTCTCTAGATACCTTTATTGGGAGCCGTTTCTGGTTAGTGATAGAAAAATAAACCCTAACGGGGTTGTGTGGAAGCTGAAGTGGTTGACAAGAAGCAACAGCAAGGAGTGCAGGCTACTCTTTCTAAAAGCTTCACAGTGAAACAAGGAAAATGTGGAGCAGTAGTTTGTGGGAGATCAAGACTGGGAGAGAGATAACCTTTTCTGGGGCATTCCAGGAGAATCTGGAATGTTTATACTCTGAATTCAAGAGAGAATTACCTGGGAAGAGAGAGAAAAATTGAACAAACTGTTGCAACAAAATCTAAGAAGGACTAGGAAGGAATAGAATCAAAAGCAAATGGGGAAGAGACTAATCTCCTGTGGCAGAAAGGAAGAATAAATAGAGATAAAGACACATTTGGCTAATACCTAGGTGATTGGGTTGGTCTGTGCAGCAAACCACCATGACACACATTTACCTAGGTAACAAACCTGCACATCCTGCACATGTACCCCAGAACTTAAAATAAAAGTTGAAGGAAAAAAGGACACATTTGAAAGTTCAGGGTAAGTAAGTTAAGGATGCAGTAGTCTCCATTTTTTCCCCAAAACTTGAGAAGCAAAGCAAGTCTTAAGAATGAAGAAAGTAGTCAAGGTTTGAATAATCCTTGAGGGATTTGAAAGACAAGCAAACAGCAGAAAAGAAAAGGAAAAAAAAAAAAAATTCTTGAGTGTTCCCGAGGTCTCACCTGAAGGCCATAGAATATTTGTCATTTCCCAGTGAGCAAAGCAAAATGACTTCCTTCAGCAGTGCTTCACAGCTTAGAAATCAGAGTCGGTCAGAATGAATCACTAGGCTGTTGTAGAACAGACTATTTGCAAGGCTTATACAGCAGAAGATCAAAGGGTTGGTGGAAATGAGTGTGTTGATGACAGTGTGGTGGAAATAATAAACCATGAAGTCCAGATAAGTTAGGAAATACATCGAAATAAGAAGGGACTGAGAGTCTGATTCAATAGAGACAAGGGAAGGCGATTAGGCTTGGGCACATTGACAGTGAACAGAGCAGCTGTGAAGACATGGCAGTGACAATGGAAAGAGGGAACCTGGCGGTCCACACAGGGAAGATCACAGCAGAATATGGGAAGTCAGAGGTGGAGTGGAAAGGCCAAGGGATGGCTGCAAATGAAGTTACAGCAGAGAGGGGGGGAAAGTGGTCAGAGCAAAGGGGATCAAATGACTGAAGTTGGGAAGTGAAGTGCCTCATCCAAATCAAAGTTGAAATCACCCGTGGTTTTGGAAGGAAAAGGCTTAGAAAAAAAAAATACGAATCCAGAGTCCAGCCTTGTTCCAGAAGCTATGGCTATAAACCCAAAACTCATGGAGACAAGCAGCCATTGGAAATAAGAGAGCAGCCCAACCAGCTAAAGAGATGCTTCTTGTCAGTATCACCCAGGACTTTCCATAAATGCAAAACCCACAAAATGCGCACGTTAGGTCTGCTTTAAAGTAATTTTTAGAAAAATATTTTATTACTATTAAATCACTGTGAGTGAGATACGTTGAGTTCTTACTGTTATTTCTGTTTTCCTAATAATAATATCTTAGTACTTACGACAGAACCGTGCAGGATCAAGGTAGTATTGATTTTTTACTTTTTCTCTTGTTCCAGTAGAGGGCACTCAAAGCTCAAATAAATGCATGCAATCATTTTTACAGCAATTGTTGTTTTATATAATTAAAACTCATCTTTAAATGAAAAAGAGAACATCTAATTTAATAAAACTTAATTACTAGTCATGCATGTAAATTTTACTAAAATGAGATGAGATCTTATAAGTGTCTAAATGAGGACATGCCTCCCCAGACACACTTCTTTCATTTTCACTCAGCGCACAACTAAAAGCGGAAAGGAAATTCTCTTGTCTAAGATGTGAGTTGGGCTTTCAAAACACCAAGTCTGCCACAGACACCTGATCTTCAAGTTCTATTTTCATTCCCATCTGGACTTCTTCGATAAGGGTTTTCAATACACTGGAAAATAATCCTGGGGGCTACTGGACAAATATCTTTCAATGGAAAACATCTAAGAAAGAGTTAATAAGACAGAAATGACATTGGAACTAGAGAGGCCACCCTCTGAAATATGTACAACCAATGAATGAGATGGTTAATACTGAGGTTGTTGCCACTGCACAGTCCATAAGAAGTTCTCAGGAAAGTTTCAAGAAGATCTTATGTTTTAGAGAGTTAAGAAAATGCAAGTATTATCACTGCTTGAGGGAAGACTATCTTCCAAGCACAAGATTAACTCTGTGTGGCTTTGGTTCCACGTGACAGAGTGACGGTGGAAGATATAAACAGTGGTAACATTGCTGTCCTCCTAGAGGAACTAGGCCCTGGGATCAAATGATTCTACTGCTGACGTCTTTGCCATGGTGGGGCTGCTATGATCCAAACATGGCAGCTTTTCCAGACACAGAGAACATTTCAGTTTGAATTTATTTTTTACGTTGGAGTAATGATTCTTTGTGGGGAGCACATGGGAATCATGCCAGCATCCTTCAATAATGGTGATCCATCAACGTGAATTCGCCTCTTCAGTAGAGTTCAGGATGCTACAGGGGAGAGAAAACTGTCTCCAGAAAAGTCTTTTTGGCAAGGATGGTAGCCCTGGCATTATAAAGAGTATGTTATGACTTATTGATAACGGATTTTTAAAATAACTAGTTGCAAGACTTTGAAACATTTTGATTTAAGAACTCCCTTTATCTGCACCTCACCCTGACTAGACACACAGTCCTCCTTGCACTCAGAAACTGAGTCTCTTTTCCCCAGGAATAGCTCAGTGCTGGGATTCTCCTGTCATATTAGAGATGCATCAACTCTGTTACACTCAGAATGCAAATACCAGTGAGGCCAAAGTCTAAGAAGCTATGCAAAATGGAGGGTTTTTTTGGTTTTGTTTTGTTTTTTTTTAAAGCACTTTCCCTTTTTCCTAATAACATGGCAGTACAAGATAAGGGATTTAGAATTTAAGACCCTGAGGGTGTCCACACATCAATAATGACAATCAAAGTACTTTAAAACTGTAGGTTAAATATAGAATATTTATGGGTTGGTGTCATCGTTGGCCATATCTAGCCTTGCCATCTATCGTTGAAAGACCAGGCTGCCGCTTTCTCATTGTTTATTCTTTTTCTCAGTTCTCTGACAGCGGCTTGGCTTATAGTTGTAGGCAATAAATTACAAGGTTGAGTCTAGTTTCTAACCTTGTGGCTAAAGATCTCCCATTACCTGGTTAGGGAAGCTAAATATTTTACTTAAAATGGCATCCTTAATCATTATAAGAAAATCATTCAAATGAGAGTGAATGCTGATGGCCTTAACATGAACAAGCAGTTCCCTTTACAAGTGTGGTAGAGCGGCAAACACACAGTAGTGCAGCTAGAAGGTCTGCCTTCTCTAATTTGGGCAAGTGTTTCTTCCCTCTGAGTCTCAGTTACTCCTTCTTC
Source organism: Mandrillus leucophaeus (assembly GCF_000951045.1). Lineage (NCBI taxonomy): Eukaryota > Metazoa > Chordata > Mammalia > Primates > Cercopithecidae > Mandrillus > Mandrillus leucophaeus. The sequence continues at coordinate 1,646,285 of NW_012105054.1, read as the reverse complement.
ACCCAAAGCAAATAATCTGTAGACTCTTTGCCTGTAGGTATGATTTTTGTATCACCTAGGATGCATTCTGCTGCAAGCAACAACAATAACAAAAAACCTAGCTAAAAGTGGCTTAATAAATAAAGGTGCATCTGGTCTTACCCGACAGGAAGTCTAGGCACCAGGAAATTCCAGGGAAGTTCAGTCAGGAGCTCAATGATGTCAACCATCTCTGCAATCATCTTGGCCTTTGCTTCAAGATCACAAGATGGCTGTTCCCAGTATCATATCCTCATACGGTGACATTTAGAGACAGAAAAATTGATATTTTTCTTATTTCCATTTTCTTAAGGGCTGAAAACACTACTCCAGAAGTTCCAGACTTCACCTCACTGACCAAAATTGTGAAAAGTGTCCATTCCTGGGTGAACCACTGGTCTAGGATACAGAATTACCGTAGTTAGCCTGGATCGATCAACATTCTCCCCCTGTGGCAGCAAAGAGTTCCAGACTGCCCTGCCATACAAGGTGAACATGAACAAAATCAGGGTTCAGTGAGGAAAGGGTGGCGGCAGGTGACTATGGCTCCTTCCCAATCTCTATTTGCATGGAAACGTATACACAGAATTACTCATCCATACCCCTAATGACCAGTATTTGTATCTAACTAACACAGTTCCATCAGGTAGACTCTGCCCTCTTTGCTGCACAGTTTGGAAACTGTCCTCTTTAGAACATATTTTCAGTTTGGTCAAAGTACTTAGGAGCGCATACAAGGCCCCACATATTAAATTCCTCAAACAGGATCTCCTAAGCCTGCTTTAACTTTATTGAATCCCAATCCCTGTAACTAATGACATTCCATGGTATCAATTATGGGGAGAGTTGATCTGTCATCACTGCTAGAGCCTCACTAAGTGGCGATGGCATAGAAGAGGAGAGGAACATAGGGTTGCTTCTAAAACTCATCATGATCAAAAGGTCAACTTCATATAACCAGTTTTTTTCTGTCCCTGTGGTTCGATAATTTCCTTCAGAAAAGACCCAGAAGCCTCCATTTACCATATATGTCCTCATCTTTCCACTTCAGGAAACCTCTTCAATTCACGATGGTCTCGCCTGTGTTCAGCATGGTACACTGTCTTCCCTTCCCTCCACGAGGATGGTTCCACAGATGAAAACAGGTAATTTATGAGCGGGGCAAAGTGATGTGGCTTCTATTCTTTACCCTTTCACCTCTGGTTTCATTGTCTTTGTCTGAAATCCTATTACTGGGGATGGAGGGGAAACGGAGCTTTTCTTTTGGAGTTGGGCTGGAGTTCCTCCTTATCTCAGTCCAGCTGAGCTGGGACTGCAATTTGTTCTAGGAGACTGTCACACTGGAAGAGTAACTGAGCTCATAAATTAGAAGAGAGCTGAGGTCCAAAATACCAGAAGGTGAATCAGGATGTTCTCAACAGTCAGAGGAGCAGGGCAGAGGCAGATGTCAGTTGGGAAATGGATCCAGAAATTCAGTGCCAGGACAGTGTGAGCAGGAGAAAGCACCTCCCCCCGCATCAAGGGAACAAATAGAGAGAAGGGGACGGAGCAACTGATGGACATGTGGGTCAGCCAGTCTGGCTTAACCAGGAGTCGTTTGGATAAAAAAAGTCTTCCAAGTTGTTTGCATCATCAATCTATTGGGCTTTGAGAATGGCAGTGATAAAAATAAGAACACATTTCTAATTTTCTTGTTTGAAATAGAGTTGCTTTGGGATTGAAAGCTATTTATTCTTATACTAATCTGAAGTTCTCCCTTGTTCTCATACTTTAACCTCATCTTACTCAAGATTCTTTCTAGATTTAGGGATCATTATTCACATGCAGTTACATTGTATCTTCAGGGAAAATGAGTTGGCATGGAGTTTGTTGTGTCTGTCTCCCTATTATTGCTGTGGATTTAGATGTGTTATTTTGTACAGCATGTTAAAGAAAATAACCTGGAGACACTATGCATGTACATTTGGGTTCAGACGACAATTTAGTCGATAGATTCATTCTGTGTAGAGCAATTAAGCTGTATTTTCTTAAATATGCCTGCATTGAAAAAGAATGATTTTCTAGGGAGGAATCTATCTATTGATAACTATATCTATATCTATATCTATGTCTACATCTATATCTATACCTAATCTCTATCTATATTTACATATGTCTTAGTTGAGAAGCCTTTTAGCTTCGAGGAATAGAAACTTGACTAATACTAACTTAGTTATGCAGAGGCTTATATGTCTCAGTTAACAATACACTTGGAGCCAGACAGTCCAAAAGCTACTGTTTTCACCTTTTTGCTCTGCCATTCTCAGCATGATGGCTTATTGCCTCAGTGTCAAAAGGTGACTGCTCCAGCTCTAGCCATCTCATCTGTGTCCAAGTCAGGAGAAAAAGAAAATTGCTGACACTTTCTGTACTTTTATCAGGAAACGATAGGTCTAATAGGCTTGCTACCTACAGTGAAAGCTGGGAAAAGGTGCTTTTTGTTTTTCCAGCCTTCATGGAAGAGGTGGCCCCAGAAGAATGGGGCTGGGGGTGATTCTGAAGTAAAGCAGCTAAGAATGACCCACGCCTCGCTGCAGTGAAGACCCAACACAGGGCAGCGGTGACAATCTAAGGACAAGATCTTGTGTGTTGGTTTTAACTTGGGCATTTTTTTTTTTTTTTTTGAGACGGAGTCTCGCTCTGTTCGCCCAGGCTGGAGTGCAGTGCCAATCTCGGCTCACTGCAAGCTCCACCTCCCGGATTTACACCATTCTCCCGCCTCAGCCTCCGAGTAGCTGGGACTACAGGCGCCCGCCACCACGCCCGGCTAGTTTTTTGTATTTTTAGTAGAGACGGGGTTTCACCATGTTAGCCAGGATGGTCTCGATCTCCTGACCTCGTGATCCACCCACCTCGGCCTCCCAAAGTGCTGGGATTACAGGCTTGAGCCACCGCGCCCGGCCAACTTGGGCATTTTTATAGGGTTTTCTTATTTAAAGGAAACTTTGCTTGGAATGCCGTAACAGCCCTGAACAATAGTAGATGTTTAGAGCTTCAGAAGCTGAATTTAGAAACAGCCTGAGGGCTGGCGAGTGGGAATGTTAAAAACAACTTTTTAAATCTAATGTTTACTTATTTGCCTTGCATTTCTTCACTTATACCTATCTTTTCATAAAGAGATTTCAGGAGTCTTATAAAGGAACATAAATTATTACAAAGTAGCACAAGTTAAAGTTGGAGCAAAAAAGTGTATGGAGCAGAGCAACCTGGAAGCAGAAATTGGACCAGAAATGCACTTCATGTTGAGATAAACGTGTACTCTGGGAGGGACCTAAATCTGCCTTTAATCTTTTTATCTGTCAAAAAGGACAATCATGGCAGTCACATACATAGGTCACAGGGTATATGAGGTGCAAACAGAGCCAAGGTATCAAGGAAGAGCACAGAAGAGGGTCCTACATCCAAGTATTTCATCTAGTTGCCCAATTTCTCTTCCTTATTTTTTGGCTCCTGTTTCCTCTAGAACACATCCTATCTAGGTTTCCTTCTGCTGTAGTGTGAATGACTCTCCCTTTGTCTTGGAGCTGAATCAGGGGGAGAGCAGGCATCATCCATGGGTGCCCTCCTGCCTCCCAGTATTATTAATATTTGCACCTCCCTCTTGGTCGTGAGGGCTCCACAGCCGGTTGGCCATTTGGAGTATTTTTTCTAGTGCCTCTCTTGTGAAGTGACATTTTTGCTTTACTTCTTTTCTTGGGTTACAGGAAAAAGAAGACAAATTTATTTGAACATGTAAGGTATCAGGTACTAGTTGTATGTCTTCTAGTAGCTCATTTAATCTTCCTGCTAGCTTGGAAGGAGTCACATATTATAGTTGGGTTGAATTATTTGCCCAAGGTTAGAGCTAATCACTGGCAGAGCTGGGATTTGAGCTTGGATATGTCTCTGAAGTCTTTCCATTATACCACTTTTTTTTTTTTTTTTTAAAACCCTGCATTTATTTATAAAACCGAGTTCTACTGCTGAAGTTGGGCATCTGAGGTTAGGCTAATCTCTCCTCTTACCTCTACTCCCCAGCCAATTTCTCTGAAGGCTGTGCTCAGAAGTTTCCTAGAGTTGGAATTGGAAGGCTCATTTATTATTTTGTATTCTTTTACTGAGTAGCTGTGTGACCATGGGTATTTCACTGAAGCCTTCTCAAAGCCTGTGCAGTGGGAACTATGATTACAACCCCACTGGCTCCATGGTAGTGGCAGTGGGAGGGAGGGGTTGGTGTCAAACTCAGACTAGATCGTATTTGTTGTAATTGCTATGGAAAAAAATAAGCTTTAATCACATTCAATGCATTGTTTTTTACTTATTATTATGACCTCAAGATGTTGTTGTTGAGAAAAATCCTACTTCTCCTTTGGTTTTCAGCCCTTGGGTCACTTTTTAAGGAAAATCTGGCTGTCTTGTCTCCGGGAGTGCTGACTCCATGAGCTCCCTATTCTGTTAATGTTTGTCTTCTTCCTGCAGAAAAGGGGAGGTTGACTGTTTTATTCAGGGCTGTCTTCCTAGCCTCTACCACAGGAGTTAATACAGATCAATAGGAGTATCTCTGAATTTTAATGTCAGGTTGACCGTCAGGTTGAGAGATCACTCCTTAAAACTAGAAGACTAAAATTTTTTTAGCAGCTATTTCTTACAGTGAGGTAGTTGCTTTGGGAAGGGAGGGCTTTTGGGGTCGTGTCAAAGGTGAATAGTGGCCGGGCGCGGTGGCTCAAGCCTGTAATCCCAGCACTTTGGGAGGCTGAGACGGGTGGATCACGAGGTCAGGAGATCGAGACCATCCTGGCTAACATGGTGAAACCCCGTCTCTACTAAAAAATACAAAAAAACTAGCCGAGCGAGGTGGAGGGCACCTGTAGTCCCAGCTACTCGGGAGGCTGAGGCAGGAGAATGGCGTAAACCCGGGAGGCGGAGCTTGCAGTGAGCTGAGATCCGGCCACTGCACTCCAGCCTGGGTTACAGAGTGAGACTCCGTCAAAAAAAAAAAAAAAAAAAAAAAAGATGAATAGTTTGTAACTCAGACATCTCATAAGGCTGATCCCACTCACAGCTCCAAGAGGAAGGACTCATGCTGGGGAAGTAAGCACAGGAGCAACTAGATAAAACAGATCCTAACTGACATTTTAGTGCCTCTCTAAAACAGAAATTGCTGGTGTGTTGTACTTACACACACAAGGCTATATACACTTACACCCATCTCTGTGGGCTCATGTGCACAGACACATGACACTGTAGTTGGACTCTGAGGAGCACACCCTGGGAAGAAGGGGCTTTGGAAACTCAGCTAATCATTCCTGCAGATCCCTCAGTTATTAGTAGGGACAGCGGCCATCCTGCAACCACAGTCGGGCGGCCTCTGCCCCTGGCCGCTCCACACAACTCTGCAGCTCCTCAGTCCTCTGCCTTGGCAGAGTTTCCAACATTTAAAAGTAAATAAGTAGAGAATTTTCTTTTTCTCATAATGAATGGTTGCAAATCAAGCTCAGCTTATACCTAGAATCCAGGAACATATTCTTGGATTTGACTACCTGGAAACGAGAAATTTGAGGCAATGTCCTCCCAGCATGACTTCCTAACCACCAACATAGTTTAGGGTAGTATCCACACACAAGACAAGGGGGAACGGGCTGAGCTGCAAAAAGAAAATGGAAACATTCAAGGGAGACAGTAGGAAAATTTTTTTGACTCTGCAGCCAATCGGGCAATGGAATAAATGACTTGGGGAAATATTTGTGGCTCCCTAAATAGAGGTGTTCAGGAGAAAAGTGAGATGGAACACATATTCTCATTGTCATTATTAAGCAGCATTTATTGAGTGTGGACAGAGTACAAGATAGCTTTCCAACGGCTGAGGCACCCCCAGTTCCTGTGGAAAAGTGTGGAGAAGAACTACATTTTGGCACTCTGGGCCATGGCGGAACTCATGACTCACGAGGACCCTGCTGGCGGTCAGAGTCTGTGACTTCGTGGCAAGTTTACAAACTCTGAGATGCCTTCTGCTCAGAAAACCGAGTCTCAGGCTGGTTATGAACATGAAAACATTAATAATTGCTGTGATCATTAATGGTAACTCTAACAGTTTAGTTAGAATTCTATGTGAGATTTTTGCTGTTGTGTTTTAAAACATTATTAATCAGACATATCATTTTTCTTATTTGATATAGAACACTGCAATTGGGAATAACCACTAAGCATTGATGTATTCTGCCTCACTTTGAATTGAAACAGGCAGGCGAACAGAGAATGGTATGAATAAAGGGGAATGGGCTGGAAAGTTGCATGTGAGACAGAAAAAGGTAGAAAAAGTCTAAGCCTTTGTTCTTGTCCAGAATCTTATCATGTAGTAGAAGGAAGAAAAGCAGTTGGTCAAAATGCTCCGGAAAAACCTTCCTCATGACCTGCTTTTCCTTAGAACTACAGCAGGGGTAAAAGACAGAAACATAGAATTGTCTCATTATTTCATAGAAAAGCTACCCTCCTAGTTCCCCTTTTTGGTTACTTTAAATAACCAACAACCAAACCGATAATTTGGGAGATATTTTCATTAACTCTGATTTCCTGGGGCCTGACTGGCTAACTTATGCATTGACTCATGAAATAAAACAGCACTTTTCATCAGAAAGAAGACGGGGTTGGGTGTGGTAGCTCATTCCTGTAATCCCAGCATTTTGGGACGCGAAGGCGGGAGGATCACTTGAGGCCAGGGGTTCGAGACCAGCCTGGGCAACATGGCAAGACCCCCTCTCTACAAAAAAATTTTTAAAAAATTAGCCAGGTAGGGTGGTTCATATTTGTAGTCCCAGCTACTCAGAAGGCTGAGGTGGGAGGATCATGTGAGCCCAGGATTTTAAGGCTACAATGAACTATGATCACCCCTCTGCACTCCAGCCTGGGTGACAGAGTGAGACCCCATTTCTAAGAAAGAAAAAGAATTGAAGTTAAAAATTTTAAATATTAAAGAAAGGAAAACACTATATCCTTCCTCCTAATTTTTGACTCTTAACTAAAACTAGTCATCTTCTCTCCATTTTCACTGCACAGAGAGGACTTTCCACATGGACTATAACATTGCCTTTTTCCCTCTCTCCCCTCTTTTCTACCCCTGTTACTTTCTGCATCAGTCTTGGGACTGTCACTTCCAGAAAACAAGGGAATACTGACACATTAAATATTGAAAACACCACCCCTTTAATAAAGCCTTCCTTTAGTGTAAGAAATGGAAGTACCTCTATAGAAGTGTGTCTTAGGAATTGTAGGTTTTCATGTATACCACTGATGTAGAATATCACAGAATCAATGATCCTAAGAAGAATGCTTAACCGATTCTAGGAGTTACTAATTACCTTCCTTCCAGGGTATTTAACAGGTTACAAAAGTCAGAGAACAAAGCCAAAGAATCTGTGTTATCTAATTGTAAACATCAAGTATGAATGGCTCTCTTTCCAGATGAAAAGGAAAAAAAGAAAAAAAACCAAAACAAAACAATGAAAGAACTATATGTTTGAAAAAGAGAAGTGTCCAGGATATTTAGCATTCCATGGAAAAGCATTCTTCTTAAAGTTATTTACTAACAGAAGGACATTTTAGAAATCTGATACCCTGAAGCAGTCCAAGAAAAAGTGGCCTGAAAAAGACAGAATGATAAGATAAAAGCAGTAGAATAATTTAGAAAGAAATCCAGGATAAAAAAGGGCCAAGTGAGATAAAAAGGATAAAAAATTTGCAATTGCAGAATTAAAATCTGTACTAGAGATTATAAAGGACAAGATTCCACACAGATGAGAGTGATACACTTCAGCAGCTCTTCCAGTAAAAAGAAGAAATATACCAAGAGACGAATACTCACAGAGAAAAGATACGGGGTTCATAAAATGGAAAGCCAACCTAGGAATTGGAAAGGAAACCAGAGTAATTGTAAGAAAACTTTCTTGAACTAAAAGAAACCACCAAAGTGTGCAGACTGAAAAGGGCTAAACATGTTTCAGGAAATGTTAATAGAAAATATCACATATCATTCCACCATGGTAAGTTGTTGAATTATGAAGAGAAATAAAAACAAAATAAAGCAGAGCTGAGAAGTATCCATGAAGAAAATTTAAAAAGACAGTAACAAGCTAACTTTAAAAAATCAGGCTTACTTTAGACTTCTCCAGGAGCAAACAGAAGGCCCTAGAGGGGTGACATCAACAGAGTGCTAAGATTAAAAGATTAGTACCTGAGAATTTGATTCAATCAAGTCTTGATTCATGTCTGACAACCCAGGAACACATTCTCTGATATGTGCCAGTTAACGCAATGTGTTACCACAGGCTTTTTTTTGGAGGAACACTTGTAAACATAGGCTATGGTGCAACCATGAGTTTAAAAATGAAGCCTGGTAAAGTGTATTTGTAAAATGAATTGTTTCTAAGGTGACTGAAATGTAAGATATTTACTTAAATTCCCACAAAACCCTGGGAAGCAAGCAGATAAGATTTATGGCCTCTGTATGTAGACAAACTGAGATTTAGAGAGTTAAGGGATGTATCTCAGGATCTCACTAATAGAAATGGAATCAGGATTCAGGATTCATATCTAATTCTTAATGCAGAGGGTGTGAGCTATCAGATCAGCATTGCCCCTTTCTGTTTTAATTTGATTTTGGGAAGTTTCTATAATAAAAATAGAAGAAAATAAAAGAACATTGACTTGAAGGGTTAACTATACTTAAACTATATTTCTCTTTCTTTCCCAGGACTAGGTTAGTGTCTTTGTTTCATTAGAAGTCTCTTTAGATTCCACTAACAATCTTGCCAACTACAATAGGAAAAGCCCTTCAATAACAATGTGCTTTTATTTTGGGAGTCCTTATTATGTGCCAGATACTCTTCTAGGCATAGGGTTCAAGATAAAGAGAAATAAACCAAACAAAATCACCTACTCATGTTTCCTATCAAGAATTAGAGGTCAGGAAACAAACATACTTAGACAACAGCAAAAGGCACTCACTCTAGCTCTGGTAATTAACATGCCCACTATAATAATTAGTATATTCCATCTTGAATACAAAGGAACAACCTAGGATAACTAGGCATGAGGGAAACCAAAGTTATGAAAGGTGAACAAACAAAAAAATAGATGATGTGGAAAACAGAAATTATTCAGAGCACAGAACAGAAAGTGTCTTTTCTAAGGGCACCTTCACAAAATGTTCTTAGAAATATTTTAAAAGAAATTAAACCCAAAGACAGAAAGGAAACAGTAATTCAAATGCTTTTACAAATTAAAAATATTAGTTAAAACAAAAGTAAAAGGAAGGATAGACGGTTAAGTTGAAGAAGTCTCACTAAATACAGAGCAAAGATATGGAAATATGAAAGAAAAAAGAAAAAAGGACACAATAGGGACATTAATTAAAAAGATCCAGCATCTAATTAATAGCCATGGTCTGCAGTGGCACAGTCAGTGTGTCTCTGTTGTGGTAGTGGCTATTGTCATTGCTTATATATTAGTAAAAACAATAGCCAACATTTCTTAAGAGTTTTCATTGTGCTAGAACCTGGGTTAAGGTCCTAACCTACAATGTCCTGTTTTATCATCCTTTAAAACTACATATAAGGTAAATGGTTATGATGTGGTTATTGATTGTATTTAGTTGTGCAGACTGAAAAGAGAGTAGTCAAGAAAGAACTCTTGGGTGATTGGACACCAATAACTGAGATCAAAATTCAAAAGTAGGAGCTTGTTTAGGGAGAAAGAAGTTGGTTAAATTTTAACATGTTGAGTTAAAGGTGCCTAAAAGACTCCTGAATGGATAAAATCAATATACGGTTGTTTGTATGAGTCTGAAACTCAGATAAAAGGTATTGCCAGAGAGAGATTAGGAATCACCAATATTATCAGTTAAAACCAGGAAGTAGATGCAATCACTCAAAAAGAGAACACTGAAGTGTTCTGTAGAGAGGATTATTGGTAGTATTTGTCAGAACAATTTTAATGGTATTCATGGCACACGCCAGATCACAGTTGAAGAATGAATGAAGAATTAGTTCATCACATTCTTCATCTGCCTCAGGTGCCAAATGGATTAATAACACCTACGTGAGTGGATACTGTAGGATTAAAAGATACCATGTTTGAAGAGTTTTTAGCAAAGTGCCTGGCAAGTAGTACATGCTCAACAAATGCAGGAGAGAGATAGATACATAGCACTCCATAACTCCATATATCACCCAATCACTATAACATAATACTGGAATATATCGCTTTATTATGACAGTATGCTATAGTGATTGAGTGCATAGAGTTTGGAACTGAATAGACTTGGTTTTGTAGTCTAGCTCTGCCACTGTATAGGTGTGTAAAATTGGACCAGTCACTCTGTTTATGCACTTTTTCTTTCATCTGTAAAATGGAGAGTAGAGAAACAACTATCTTCTAAAATAACTTCTAGGTATTGTATATTATTTTGTCCTATAAAATGTTGTTATTTTTAAAATATTTGTGTTCTGTTATCTGGCTGAACTCTTATGTAAGCTTGCAAATTAACGTAGTTAGGGTTTGTTGTGGTCACACAATGGTGAATACAATTTGTTTTAATATTGGTTTGTGTTTATCTTTTGTATTGTCCTTTTTCCTGTATGAAAGGTAGAAAGCCAGGGCTTTGTGTATCTTTGCCTCGGATGCTTCTGCAGGGCAGACTTTTACTAAATTTGGAACAGGCTGTGGTGGGTAGCTGGCACATGCAGTGCAGAAAGGAAAATGGACTGGACATGGCCAAGGGAGGAGAGGAAGAGGTGGGTGGGAGGCTGGCAAAACCCTCACAGGAGCAGTGGAGCTTTGCAGGCAGCTGGGCAGTACCTAGGAGAGCAGCAAGGTCTCAGTCCTTGTGGGGCCTCTCGGAGAGCACTGGCACCCCATCATTAGCCAGTGGGGACCTATGAACAGAGGAACTTCCCTTTGTCAAGACCAGGAAACTTTAGAATGAGGGGAGGGTAAAAAACCTTAAGAGAGATTTGACTTCCCACTGATTTGTGTTGATTTCAGAACTAAAGAAATGTCATGTGTTTTGCATATGAATTTGTGCACTGAAAAATTGTACCTGTAGCACACTCACACCATCTACTAAGAAATAAAGATAACTTTGTCACCGCTTTGTTGCGTTTTGCTCATTATTTTTATTTTTTGCCTTATTATACTGACCAGAACTTGAAAAACATTATAATAAAGGGCCTCACAATTAACAATGAGGAACAAGTTAGCTCTGATCTGCCTAGAACAGGAAGGAAGAAGGGTTCTGCACGGACACAGGTAAGATAGGTGCTAAGTCACATGTTACCCTCTCTAGCCTAAGACTGAAAAAACTAGACAAGCTCTCTCATCCCTCTGCTCTACTCCACCCACCCTCCCCGATTCCTGAATTTAGGTACAGAAAAAAAATGTGAGGACTTCAAATAGAGTGAGGCTTATTTACTAGCATATGGCAAATTGAAGGCTCAGGGTAGGAATTTAATGCAATCACAGAAAAATAAAGTAAATTACCTATCCTGAACACCTGTGTATGTAGACTAAGGCTCATCCCCACTCTTATCTCAGTGCTTCTGGAAGTTTTTATCTTGTGTGATACTCTCACGGAAGCAGGTGTAGCAAGAACCGGTTGAATGCTACTATGCTAACCAGGCACTCCTACATTTAAAAATGCTTCCTGTTTAGTGCCATTCTAATATCTGTTAATATAGGTAAGCATTACACTTAAATGTTTCTCCTGGCATGGGATATGAGTATTGTGCATGCCATACATATTATATTTTAAGTATGAAAGTTTAAGGTCAATTAATATTAGCTTGTCAGCCTTTTGCACCATCCCAAATGAAGGCCTTCCAAGGACTCTCCTTTCCAGGAATCTCATCCAGTGGGTTCCGTATCCCCGCCTTCTTCCTCCCACTGCACCCCTTCCTACGTTCCCACTTGTTCCATTGTAATACGCTGCCATAACTCTCAGTTTCCACTCTAACCTTGCCCACCAGCTAACTTCTCTGACATGGAGTCCTCCACGGACATTCCACCTCCTATCAAGCACGCATGTTTTCCTGCAGCTCCTTGATCTGGGAGACATGGATGAGGGTGGGGGTGGGTGCTAGCCACTAAGGACTCTTAGTGCTGACCACTGCTGCTGCAAGTATGAAGGCTCAGATGAGAACATGAAAGACATAAAGAAAAAAGAAGAAAGTAATGGAGCTTAGTGCTGGACAGCATGAGCTTTCTTGTCTTTTTAAAAATTTTTTTGTTACAGAGTCTCACTCTGTTGCCGAGGCTGGGGTGCAGTGGTGCAATCTCGGCTCACTGCAACCTCTGCCTCCCAGGTTCAAGCGATTCTCCTACCTCAGCCTCCAGAGTAGCTGGGACTACCCAGTAGCACCACTAAGCCCAGCTAATTTTTTGTATTTTTAGTAGAGATGGGGTTTCACCATGTAGGCCAGACTGGTTTCGAACTCTTGACTTCAAGTGATCCACCTGTCTTGGGCATCCCAAAGTGCTGGGATTACAGGCATGAACCACTGCGCCCGGTCAGCATGAGCTTTCATGCCAAGCTGCCTGGATTGAAATCCTAGCTCCATCACACCTTCAGGGTATATCCTTGGACAAGTTATCTGGTCTTTCCAAGCCTCAGTGGCTTCATCTGTAATTGGCAATAATAACAAAACCTATTTCAAAATGTTATTTGAAGGGTGAAAGGGTATTACATATATATCAAGCACTTTGCTCCATGCCTAGCAGAAATGAGTGCTTGATCAATGATAACTAACAGAACATCATCTTCATTGTATTTCCACCTTCATATAAAAACAGCCTTGAGGCTGTGGCTGTCACATTATACATCTCTGTGCCAGACATCTACCCCAGGTTTTTTATTCAGCCAACTCTCTCTTACAGACCTTTGAATCCCTTAACACCAAAGACTTTCACAACCACTCTACATAAGAAACATATCCCATGCCCATGCCCTGGGCTGTTTTACTATTCACAATGGTTTGTCCTTTGAAATCTTAATCTTCAGCATTTCATTTTCTGAGACCCAATGCCCATCAGCTCTCACTCTCTCTCAACATACCTGCATTTCACATCATCCATATCTCTGATTCCTGAATGATGTTATTTTTCACAAACCATCAGTAGCTTTTTGGCTTCACATCTTTCTTCACCTGGTTCAGATTCCTGAGGGCACCACACAGTTTCTTTACTGACATTTCCTCTTACTCCCATTCTTTGTTGTCCTTTCTCAGCTCCTGCTCTGCCAGAACCGGAGTCTGGATCGCCCGACGTGTGCTGTGTAGTGTGCAGCCTGTCACAATAGCTACATTCCAAATGTTCAATAAGCACACGTGGCCAGTGGCTACTCGATTGCACGGTACAGATTGTAGAACCTTTTCATGATTGCAGAAAGTTCTACTGGACAGCAGTGCTATATCTAGACAATTGACCTTCTCTCTTCTACACCTTACAGTGAAGAACACTTCTGGGTAAGACAGAACAACTGTGGTTTCGTGTTCCTGAAACTTCAGTGCATTCAGTCTCAGTGTCTTCCAGAATGCCTGGAGGTGTTCAGAATCCCCCTCATCTCCTATCTGGTTCTGCCACTGTTATAACATTTCACCTATCTTTTCTTTTTTTTTTTTTTTTTTTGAGACGGAGTCTCGCTCTGTCGCCCAGGCTGGAGTGCAGTGGCCGGATCTCAGCTCACTGCAAGCTCCGCCTCCCGGGTTTACGCCATTCTCCTGCCTCAGCCTCCCGAGTAGCTGGGACTACAGGCGCCCGCGACCTCGCCCGGCTAGTTTTTTGTATTTTTTAGTAGAGACGCGGGGTTTCACTGTGTTAGCCAGGATGGTCTCGATCTCCTGACCTCGTGATCCGCCCGTCTCGGCCTCCCAAAGTGCTGGGATTACAGGCTTGAGCCACCGCGCCCGGCCTCACCTATCTTTTCAAACTTCCTCTCCACCACCTCCACCAGGTTTGACATCTCTCTCAGCAGATGAGCTTACCTTTTTTTTTACTGTAAAATCAATGAGATGAAAATTCTCTTAATTCCCTTCTCTGTCAGTTATTATCATGTCTCTCTATGCCCATCCTTTATTTTTTTCTTCTTGTTTAATTTAAGGCTAATCCTACCACCTATGCTTAGGATTAATTCATCAACCAAAAAATATTTACTGAGCAAGTACTACATGCCAGACACAGTTTTAGGTGCCAAGATTTAGCTGTTAACAAAACAATGTTTCTACCCTCATTCTAGTGTTGTCACATAGACAATAAACAAATACCTCAGATGGTGATAAATATAACAGAGAAAAATGAAACAGGCTGGGTGTTAGGGTGTATCAGGGTGGAGTCCGTTGCTGTTTTATATTGAGTGGTCCAAAAAGGCTTCTGTGATCTGGAAACAAATAACAAGAAAGTCAGGGAGTGAGCTGCGTGGGTGTCTGATGGAAAATGATGAAATTCCTGGCAGAGAAGATGTCAAGCACAAAGGCTTGGGACATGCACAAGCTCATTCTGTTGGAAGGAAAGCAAGGGGGATCACATGTGAAGAAGACAGAGACCAAGGAGAAACAGAGAAGACATGATCGGGGATGTGGCCAGGTCACGTAGCTTCTCTCTGGCCACAACAGTGAGTGAGTGGAGAAGCCACGGGAGGGTAGGAGCAAAGGAGAGACTTCATCTGCCTTGCATTTTTGAAAGGGTCATTTTGAGTGTTGGATTCCCAATAGTCTACGGGGGCAAGGATGGGAATAGGGAGATTTGCTAGGAGGCTGTTGCAATTATTCAGGTGTGGTGGTATATTTAGATCAATGAGAATGGCAGGTTGGCCCGAGGGACAGTGATGGAGGTGGTAAGGAGTGGTGTGAACATGTGTCTATTTTGAAATCAATCCGTCATTTCTTACTTCAGGAGGAAATTTGTTTCTCTGTCTTCTCTCATATTGTAAAGTTATTTACCTTTAGCAGCTCACTTCTCTCAGAAGAGAAGCTTAAATCTCTATCTTAAAATTTGAAAGGGCTTTCTCTCAATCCTCAGTGTCTCCTTCTCTAGTCATTACTCAATTTCTTCTTCACAACGTTTGACAGAGTACATCTCCTTAGTCTTCTCATCCCCTCCTCTTCCCACTAAAATCTGTCCCCAAGTAACAAAGCTGATCTGCTCAGGCTAGCACTGTCACTGATTAGAATATTGCCAGATCTATTGGGCCTTTCTGTCGGTGTCTTATTTGACCACATCGTGTCATCTGACATTTTCAAACTCTCACTTTTCTTGACTTCCTTGACAATGTTCCCTACGTGTTTTTCTCCTACACATCTGACTCCTCAAAGCTCCTCACAGGCTCCTCTTCCTCCACTCACCTCGTAAATATGAAGGTTCCCAAGCCTCTGCCTTTAAATTCTCATCTTCTGCTCTTCTCTATCTTGAAGGTAATGGTTGCTAGAAGAAATAGATCCCAAAATGATGATGCCTCAAAATCAATAAAGGCTTATTTCTCACTCAAGCAATAATAGAAGACGAACATTTAGTGTTTTAAAACTAGTATAATGTTTTAAAATTGAAATTCTAACCCAGGGGCCAAAATACCAGATAGCTATCAGATACCAGAGTGAAGGGGATAGAGACCACTGCAAAGGAATCTTTAAAGTAGGTATCTGAGAACAGGTTCCATTATTTTAAGACTCTGGGGAGATGTTGAGAATATAAAAGTTTAAGAGAGTGGAGAGCAAGGCAGGTTGGTGGAGGGAGGGTGAATTTTGGGAGACGCCTTCAGAAGAAGCACCTGCCAGTTGTGTGTGAGTCCCAGCTCTCCCAACAGGGCAGGGTTAATTAATCTCCCTCAACTCCAGGGAAGATAACTAACATAGGCTTCAACAGCACCTTCTGCAGTTGAGGGACCCTGCACACTGATGCCTAACTCATGCCTGAATAAATGTGTAAATTGGTCTAAGACAAGGTAAAGGATAAAAAGAGGAAGGGGCTATGTTTATTAAGAAACCACATTCCTATCAATAGTGGGCTAGAAATGCATGAGTTTCCTGTGGACCTAATAGGGTCTGCATGGGAAGGAAGGCAGGCCTGAGACTGTTTTAGGTCCTGCCCAAGAGGAGGAGAATGTGTCTCACAGAGAGAGTCTGTATGCAAGGGACTGCAGAGAAGCAGGGTCCAACTAGGGACCGGGAAGCAACCAGCCAACACACAGCTATGGCAGTCGTTGGGGGAAGGACCCGAAAACAAAAGAATGAGTCAGGTGTGAGCATCTACCAAGCCTGGAGTGCATGGGTGATTTTAGTTTTCTCTCCCTAAGTTTTGCTAATGGTGGCATAAGCTTACATCTAAGGATGGAGGAACAGAGGCTTTGTCACAGGTAAGAAAAGGAAATGAGGAGCGAGAGCTGTAAGCTTGAGACACGATGAAGAATTAAACGCATGCATCAGTACAGAAGAAAAAGGCTGCAAACTCCAACATCTTTCTAACCCAGTCCATTCCAAAACTAGGGAAAAGGTTGAGACCTGAAGCATATTCCTCCAACAGAAGGGACACGCTCCTAACTTGGCAAGACAGGACCTGGCTGCAGGGTCAACAGAAAGTTCCAACCCATGACCTCAGCTCTTGTCCTAGGCCCCAGAGGCCATCAGCACCCAACCATTAGATAAGATGTAGATGGTGTTGAGAGAAGTAGAAAAGAGGATAGATGAGAACACATCTATGCTATTTTAGGGCAAACAGTAGACCTGCTGTCTTATTCCATTCAAAAATGAGTTAACAGAAAAAGAATAAACAGCAACATAGGGCTTATGCATAAATTCCTCAACTAACAAGACGAAATGAAACAAAGAGCAAAGAAAGCTAAAGAGCACGCTCAAAAACTAAATCTTTAAATCAACAATTTACACATTCAAGAAAATTTTAGAAACAAACAAAAACACTTGTCAAAAATGCAATAGAAGAAAATGTTCCTGAAATGAGGAAAGATCTTTCCATTTCTGGAAAGACATAAACCATAATTTTGTTTCTGGTTTTCTTTGGATGATTAAATTGTAGGAGCCCTCTGTCCCTCCTCCCTCTTTTTCCTTCCTCCTTCTCTCCCTTTCTTTGTTTCCTCTTAACCTCCCTCCTCTTTCTCTTTCTTCCTTCCTTTCTTTTTTCCTCGATGGTGTTTGTATTTGAAAAATGAATACCTATTATTTTTAGAATTATGAAGAAGCTTTTTTAATTAAAAACACTGTTTAAGGCCAGGCACGGTGGCTCATGCCTGTAATCCTAGCACTTCAGGAAACAAAGGCAGGCGGATTGTCTGAGTTCGAGACCAGCCCAGGCAAAATGGTGAAAATCCATCTCTACTAAAAATACAAAAAGTTAGCCAGGTGTGGTGGTGCATACCTATAGTCCCAGCTACTCAGGAGGCTGAGGCACGAGAAATGCTTGAACCCAGGAGATGGAGGTTGCAGTGAACCGAGATCACGCCACTTCACTCCAGCCTGGGCGACAGAGTGAGACACAGTCTCAACAAACAAACACACTGTTCGATAATATGCTACCATTAAATGACAAACTTTGAGTAACTACAGGTAGAGAAAAACCTAGAATTATCTACAGTTGTTATAAAGCCCAGGCATTAAGAAATTATATTTTAATCAAGATAACTGTTGGGTTGTGGACTTGAGTCACATACATAAAAAGACCTGGGATAGGACAGAACTAGAGTTAAAAGAACAACATTAAAACTGGGAAACGATACGAATGGAACGGGATCACAAGCTTAGCAACACACTACAGATCAATTGAATGAAATTAGTGTTCATATTTATACACATTCAACAGGTGATGAAAATGGCGTTCCAAAGTGAAAAGTTCGTAAACGGTGCTCATTCAATCTTTGGAAAAATTTCTAAAATGTCATAGCTCTTCCTTGTTCTGTATGCCAAAATATATTCCAGATATGTTGGATTAAAGAATAAAGTTTCAAAAAATGTTTAGTGAAAAATATATGTGAGTATCAATTTGATTTCCTGATGGAGAAGCCTTAGCAAAAAGATAGCAATTCCTAGATGAGTTCATATAAAAATGTAAACTCTCTTTTGGCCTGAAACACTATTAATACAAACAAAATTAAAGAGCCAGGAACTAACAGGGGAAAAATTACAATAATATGTAGCAGACAGTAGGGTAGGAGTCTTAATATAAAAAGAGTTCTCATTAATAATAAAATATACTTTACTATAGATAATATAAACATATACAATGAAATTTTATTTAAAATATAAGAATGAGAATAGGGTTCTTATTAATAAAAGAAACAATGGGCAAAGAACATGAACAGTGACTCAAAAGAAAGTTGTTCAAATGGACAACAAAATGTCCATTTAAAATAATAATTTAAAAATTCAAATTAAAACAAAGCATATACCGTATTTGGCCTGGGTGGGAGAGAACTTTGATAATAACATCCATCCCAAAACACAGGGAAAGAGTCATGCCCTTACACTATTGGTTGGAATGTAACAGGCAAAAACTTTCAGGAGGGCAGCTGGTTATATATATAAAGATCTTAAATATGTCCACATTTTTATTTTTTATTTATCATATTTAACTTTATTTATTTATTTATTTATTTATTTATTTATTTATTTATTTATTTATTTTGAGAGGAAGTCTCTGTTGCCCAGGCTGGAGCCTGTCTCTTATACACATCTAGATGTGTATAAGAGACAGGACTGGAGTGCAGGGGTGCCATCTCGGCTCTCTTCAACCTCTGCCTCCTGGGTTCAAGTGATTCTCATGCCTCAGCCTCCTGAGCAGCTGGGATTACAGGCGTGTGCCACCACACCTGGCTAATTTTTGTAATTTTAGTAGAGATGGGGTTTCACTATGTTGGCTAGGCTGGTCTCGAATTCCTGACCTCACGTGATCCACCTGCTTTGGTCTCCCAAAGTGCTGGGATTACAGGCATGACCCACAGCGTCCAGCACAAATATGTCCACATTTTTAGATCCAGTGATTCGACTTCTAGGTACTCATCTCAAGGAAATAATAAGAGATGTATTTAAACACATAAAAGGATGGATGCAATACTTACACTTACAAAATTTGGGAAATGATTTCAATATGCAATAATTGTGGACTGGTTTAAAAATAAAGACACACCTATTTGAAAGGTTACTCCCCAGTCATTAATATTTTCAAGAAATAATTTGACCATTGAAACTGCTCAACATACATTGATAGGTGAAAAATATCAGTATACAGGACAATATTACAGTAGGATTGCAATTTTGTTTTACACACGCACAGAAATTTTAATAATGATTATTTCTGGGAGGGATGATGATATGTGATTTACATTTTTTGTTCTGTGTCTTCCACATTTTATACAAATAATATGTTTTTTTTTTTAACTTAGGGTGGATGTCATTTAAAAAGCAACAATTTTGATATTGGAAGTGGACAAATCACAGAGAAGGTACCCAGTTGCTACAGGATTTCTTTCTACCCAGAGTTTATTCCTATTCAGATGCACCAGAAGGGGGCGCCTCAGCCTCTTCCCACTGATGGACAGCTGGATCACCTGGTAAGTCTGGAATATTCAAGTGTGCAGGATTCACTTTCCCTCATGGTTACGCTCCTTTTCTGGGTCTCTCAGAAATTTCCATAGAAGAAGGATATGGAAATTTGAATGACACTGTGAGAGTTTTATCTAGTCACGTGATTAACAGTCTGTGTTGGTGATGTGTGCTTTGGTCAACCTGTTCTACCTGGGCAGCTGCTGCAAATCAGGGGTGCCTCTCCATCAGGAAAAGACAGAAACAGAACAGGACTCTACCCAATAGCTTTGCCTTAATCGCAACAAACAGGTTTACGGAAGTGGCCAAATTCACAACTATAACTTAGGAGGTTGACTCAGCCGCCAACTAACTGTATCTGAATCAGAGTTTGCTTCTTAAAAAGTTATGTGCTCTTCGTCATGGTACCAGTTAGGGGGCAGCAAATATCCTGGCATCTTTTGTTGTCTAAAGGAAGCTTCCAATTAGGAGATCCTGAAGTTTCTATGTATTATTATTTTATTTGCCATGTGACATGCTCTGGTAGTTCCATCCTGCACCAGCTGTTCATTTTGGAAGCCAAACCTCTCACCTAGTAGAGTGCTTATAATTCACTACTGAGCAAAGGTGAACCCAAATAATAAAGTATCCTATATAATTACTGCACTCTGCATCAGCCGTTTCAGTTTCATCATTATCTAAATATTACAAAGCCCCAGCCTTCTCTTTTGGTCTATCATTCTGTCTCTCACACACGCTTAAGTAAACTTTATTTTGACTCCTTAAAATACCCTCAGGATGAGATGTAGGCATCTATAAAATGGCTTCTGCAAAGACCTCAAGATGCTAATTTAAGAGGATGAAGCATAGCCCAGCCTGTGGTAAAAACATTTGCTTTTCCTGATGCATGCAACATTGTGGAGATGCTACTTTTGTGTGTGTGGGGTGTGTGTGTGTGTGTGTGTGTGTGTGTAGCTACTGAACACTCCGAGAATTTTGTCTGTTCAAAAAGAAACAACAGAAACACAATGCTGAGCTCTGGAGGATCCTTGAACCAATGTCTTCTTTTGGTTTTGATTACGTACCTTTTTTAGTTTCCAGAAGTTCCTCATGGGATAAAGAGTAGTAGGTGTGGAAACTGGACCACAGAGAGGTAGACTGACTTGTAACTTTCCAGCCAGGGACAGAGCCAAATGTATAGTAGGGTCTTCCCAGTACCAGTCTGCCCTGGTGGCTTGTCACAGAGCATTTGCCCATCTTTCCAAGGCTCTACAAAGTAGAATGCAGGGAGTTCAGGTCAGCCAATAAAGCTTTTTTAAAAAAGGAAGAGAAATAATACCAGTAAGCAACGGTGACTACGTACTAGCACATTCTATGTGGCTCACAAAATTAACTGAGCTATCCCTGACAACAATCCTATCTACGAAGGGGGTGCTATTCTTATCCATATTTATTATACTAATCGGGGAACCAAGTCATTTGCCCAGCAGTTTGAAAATGGTGAATCCTAAATTTGAACCCAGGCAGTCTGACTGTAGGACCCATACATTCAACCACTACCTTTTACCTCAACTTCAAATGGTATTTTTCATACTTCAGAGCACTGAGGTGCCTGTGCCCTTGGTCACCGGGAGGCCATACTTGCTGCACCCGTCTGGACCATCAGGGTCTTCCCCACTCAGAGGCCACTGCCAGGGCCGGAGACAATGGAGAATTATTTAGTTTCCTACAGTTCTAGAAACTGCCTCTGTTTCAAGCCCAGGAAGAAGGCGTTCTGAGGAGGACATTTCTTCTTGGGACAAGGACCCTTGGTGAGATTTGGCCTTTATGCACCTCCATCTGAAAAGCTAAGCTTCTCTCTGGGAATTCGAATTGAAGGTTAGGGATGATTGCTCAGATGGGGAAAGTGTGAAATGGTAATCACTTTCATATGACACTCGAGAAATGTTATAATAAAGCTGAGTAAATTGGAGCATGAGTTAGCCGGTCCTTTGCCTAATGATGTCACCCACTTTGTGCTTCCTCCAGCCTATGATTAATAAAAGAGGGGTTATGACAGTAACTCACTCCTAGTGGGCAGCAGTGACGTCAGCAGCAGCTGAGCAAACTGACTACATTTAGTTGTGCGTGTGTATGTGGGCATTTTTTTTTTTTCCTGTGACTAACATGAAGCTAACAGCATCTAATAAAACAAAAGCTCCTTGAAATTTGGGAAACTTATTGGGTGAACTCTTTTCTACAGGGAGCACCATTTTAATTATTCTCAGCTCATAGTTAAGTGATGTTGGAGTTGGCCAAAATTACCTTGTTGGCTTTCTGCCCCTGTTTCATTAAGGGATCACAAATGAACCCCTGGCCTTTGGGAGAGAGGTTTTCTGGAGTGTTTTTTTCCTTCTACTATAGAGGCTCCTCCCTCATTCATTACACTCTTCCATCTTTTAAGAGGAACTCAATGAGTAGAAGAGGGATTGTAGCCATAAGTTATTTTTTGAGAGTTTAAAGCTGGTTGTAGAATTCAGTGATTCCATTTTAAACTCTAAGAATATTGTGCTTAATTACAGTTTGCTTTTCCAATCTGATAAAGTGCAGAAGTCCTACTTACTATTTCACCTTTGCAAACTTGACCTTCCTAAAATTAGAGTGGGCCACCTGGAAATATTTGCTCACCTAGCTGAGCTGCTGCCAGTGTCCACGCGAGCCCGCAGGACTCGTGAACAGCGGCACTCAGACCATGCCTTGGAGCTGCTCCCACAGAGGGCAGAACCTTTGGACTCTATTAGGACACGAGGGAGGCAGCAATTCACTGATTTAAAAAAAAATTCACACAGGACTGCCCCCAGGCTTTTCTGTGGGGCTTTTTCCCTCCAAGCAGCGATTTGGGAACAGGCTGTGGGGGGATCTTTGTGGACAGGCAAAACTGGATGCAAAGCAAGATTGCTGCCCTCTTATCAGTCCAATGGAATCTATGTGCTAAACCACCATGTCTTCAAGTCAGCAATGGAACTTATTACCCAAGGGGATCCAGGTGAGAAAAATGATTACAACAATCTGTTCCGTGTTCCTTGGGGAGTATTTTTCAACAATCTTCTGGGGCAATAGGAAGATAAATTGTTGAAGCAGATGTTTCCTGATTGGGTTAGAACTGAGTCATGATAAACAATTTTGAAATATATATTGGTCAGGAAGAATGTTGAGGGCATATTTCTTCAGGTTGAGTTAGTCTGGGTTTTCTTCAATGTATGTTTTTCTATAGTAGTTGTAAACGAGTATTTCTCTCAATATTGAATTTTTTTACATGTACCACTTGGTTACTTCTTGGGAAGAACTCCAGGCATTTCTGAATCATTTGAAAGTTGATTGAGGCCTTTGGTTCCAAAATGACCATTTACCTGAGGAGACGGTGATTCACAAGTTGGAAGAGATGACACGGCGTCAGAGTGTCTAAGACATTCCCCTCATAGCTCCCTTCATCTTAAAATGATCTCTGACCTACCCTTTCCTTTCTGGAGGACCCAAGTCACTCAGGAGGTAAGTAATGAACCGGGGAAGTAAGCCCTCACTGTCTGGACAACAGGATTTCAGTTCTAAGCTAGTTTCATCCAGGCAACTTCCTTTTTGTGCATTTCACCAATACTTGTTGATTACTCTTATGATTTTCCATGAGGTGGAATCCTTCACAGTAGTTTCCCCAGTCCTCACAGGAGAGCAACACCTGGAAGGGCTGGAAGGGCATGGCCTTCCTTCAACAGCCACACCACTTCCTTTTACAAAGGAAGTTTGGAGAATATAATGTTGCCTGCAACAGCCATTAGGATTTAGCAAAACACTGTTTTATCTCTTTGGATATTGATTGTATGTCATTCCCCTAAGGTATTAAACAAATAAAATCAAGCTACAACATATTCGTTTGCTCTAGGAGAAAGGCAGGGTAATCTTACTTTTGTGAATTTTACTTCAGGGAATTCTCTCTTGCATGGATTTATCTGATACTGAATTGCTAAAATGAACAACTCAATCCTTTATTCATTTATTCTTTTGCATGAGTCTCTTGTCTCCTAACAACTTGGGTGTAGGCCAGCCCATCTCATTTTGTTGCTGGCCACCAAGATTCTGCTTTGGTTTAGAACAAAAAGCCAGCAGGAAAATGTATTGAGGCCATACATGAAAGTTGGTTGGAGCAACAATGTTGCCCAAGAGGAGCATTGTATCTGTAGTCTCCAGTAATCAGAGAACATAAGATGCAAGAGGCAGCAGAATCACTTGAATTATTAGTATTTTGTAGAGTTGCAATGTTTTTCTTGGTTCCCAAGGCCTCTTGGAGATGGATAGGGAGAAGGTTGGGTGAACTTTACAATTATAACATGAAATCAGGGTATCTCAACTGCAGAACAATTAACACTGTAGGCCAGATAATTTCTTGTTGTTGGGGGCTGTCCTGTGCATGGTAGGATATTCAGCAGCATCCCTGGCCCCTACCCACTAATGATCAGTAGAACCTCCCTCCCAGCTGTAACAACCAAAATGTCTTCAAACATGGCCAGATGTCCCCCAGGGAGCAAAATATCCCCAGTTGAGAACCACTGCTGTAGAATGAAGAGTAATAGGTTACTTACTGGGTTTTTTTCCTTCTTCTCTTTTCCGCAGTTGTTTTAGTTCTAGTATCCGGGTTCCCTTGCTTCAGAAAACAGCATTTCCAAATACTCTAAAAACAGAGTATCCCACTGTTTTTGTGGAATATCCCACGAAGCAGAAGGCCTTGTGGGATATTCCAGTGGTTCTGAAAGAAATGTGAAGCTCAGGAGTCAAGTTTCAGATTAACCATTTCTGACCCTGTTGTTCTCAATGAATTTCAGGGGACTTTTTAATGTTTCCCTCTCTCTCTCTGTTTAGAGCTATTCATTCATTGACTTAACTTGAAAGCAAAACAGCTTCCCAGTTCAATTTTGAATATGAAACACTGCTTCTCCTTTGTCCCAACTCTTTCTACCTAACATTCAGCCCAAGTTATGTACAGGCTGTGGCTGTCCAGGAAACAGGCCGTTTGCCAATCCCATGTTCAATGTCAACCATTTGATGAGACCCTTCTTCATCACAGACTCTCGCAGTCTCCCTGCAGCAGATAGTACTCTGGATCCTGCCCACATTCTCTGGATTCTGAGCTGCCTCTTGAGGGAGTCACCCCTCACCAACAAGGCCAGGTTTTCCGGCCTGAGCCCCAGAATAACACATTAGCTGCTGGGAACACCTTTTGATTTCTCTCCATAGTCACGTTTTATGTTTGGTTTCCCAGACAGGATGAACCAGAACTCATGCGTTTTTGGAAACAGATTTTTTCATAGGAAGGAATGAAAACACCCGGACTCGTCAGCACTCTTGTCCATGCCTCTGAACCCCCAGCCTTGTGTCATTTCAGTTGAATCAGAGAACAACATCCCAGTCACCTGCTTGGGGTGTTCACGTCTCCTGGCTTATATTTTTGACTGAATAACAGCAATCCGTGAGCAGCAGCTAAAATAATAGAGCCCTGAAAAATGTCCCCACCCGCCCCCCCGCTCCGCTTTTCTGGGCCTGTCTCCTTGCTCAAGGAGTAGTGAGGAAAGACACCAATTAATAGCGTGGATGAAAGCTGAAGGACAGACGGTTTGCTTGAGAAGAAAAGTGAACATTCTTGCTTCCTCATCTATGCCAACTTTGAACAGGGACAGCTGCTGCCACAGGTAAACACCACTATAGGGTTGGCCATGGCCCTAAGCTAGGTGTCACCGCAAGCCACAGGCCGGCACACGAACGCTGGCCTCTCC
Source organism: Mandrillus leucophaeus (assembly GCF_000951045.1). NCBI lineage: Eukaryota > Metazoa > Chordata > Mammalia > Primates > Cercopithecidae > Mandrillus > Mandrillus leucophaeus. The sequence continues at coordinate 1,620,880 of NW_012105054.1, read as the reverse complement.
CCCATTCGCACAATTGAGCTCTTATCCTTAAACGAACTTTGTTTTTTGACCAGCTCACTAATTGTGATTGAAAACACCAGCTCCCCAGCAATGCACACGCATTGGAGTTAGCAGCAGCAAGACAGGCCCTAATTGCTCCATTTACATAAAAGTAGAAACATACAACTTCTAAATATAAATCTCTGGCACATCGTTCCTTTTGCAATTACAGTAAAATAAGGTACCACAGTTTCCCTCCCGGCTCCTTCTCGCAGCAAGCTGCTCCACCGGGTTCGCTAGTGGCTGCTCCTCGAGGCGAGAACAGAGCCATGCAAATGCTCCAGCGTGGAGTTGGGTTTGTGAAGTCGCCAGTAAATCAGGCCGCCTCCACTAGGTGAATAACGCGGTGGCAGCGGGCCACTTTGCTAGTGCAGTCGCTGGAGGACCGCGCTCTGCACTCAGAAGGGGGCAGTTAGCTGGTGCGCGAGCGCTCCCTGCTCGCCTCTGTCCGCGGGGAGCCAGTCGGCCCCTCCGCAGGTCCCGCTCCCTGACATTTGCTGTGGTTTCAGTCCCTGGCAGTGAGGGCTGGGTTCAGAGATTCCCAGCTGCACTCACTGAACAGTGAATTTTTTTTTCCCCTCCCTGAATTCTTTAGCTGCCAAAAGGGGGGAAAAAATCAAGAGCTGCTCTTAAAAGAAGTTGCCCTTGCTGGTGCTCAGGGTAAAAATAGAGGCTGCCGCTTAGACCGGCTTGGCCCTGGCTCCAGGCATCCCGCGAGCTGGGCTCGAGCAGCGGCCGCGTTCCGGCGTGATCCCTGGAAGCTGCCAGCAGGTGCTGCTCAAGGTACAGTAGCAGGGCCGAGAAGCCGGGACCCGAAGGGCCTGGGGTGCGGGGAAGCTCCGGGGGAGGGGGAAGTGAAAGAGAAACCAAACCAAGGAAGGAGAAGGAGATTCTGGTCAGGACTGGGCTGACCAGCTTGTGCCCCGGGCCCTTGAGTTCCGCAGGGAAAAGCTGATTCCCAGTCTAGAATATTCCACAGAAGCTATTTTAACCTGCCTGCTTCCTCCACCACCCCCACCTTGATTTGCACCGAGCGAGGAGGCATTGCCACTGTGGTGCAGGTGGTTGCAGAGGGGTTGCAGCGCGGCTGGTAGGCTGGTCTGGCAGGTGGGCACTCGGTGGCATCAGACGGCCAGCGGAGTTTCAGAGTCACACTTGTGTTGTGGCTCCTCTGGTCAGAGTGCTGCAGATTTCTGTGACACCCGTGTTTAAGAAGAGCCACCAGGCTTCTCAGAAATAGTATCACTTATTATTATCTGACGGCTGCCCTTGACCCCCACAGGTTCATATTATGGATCCCATTTTATAGATGGGAACACTGAGGCCTGAGTTTACACGGTGAGTGAGCAGAGGAACTGGGATCTGATCTGGGTTTGTTTTGTGCACCACCGCACCCATCACCTACACACACACACACACACACACACACAACTTTGTGTGTGGGGGGAGGGGATGTTATCAGGACACTAGAGTTCATGTGTGCGGCAGAGGTGAGTTTAGATGCCCTGAAGGTCATTGACTCCACTAATTCTCAGCATGAAGGGTGGAGAAGTTCCTTTCTTATAAAGGGTTTCTGTTCACCTAGTGCTAAACTGAGGGGCAGGTTTGGAGTTCACCATCATTAATCCTATTTCTGTCTTTGCCACTCAGATTCACTCTCTTCCTCTACAACTTAATGATTTTTTTCCTACTTCATTTCTGCATATGCAGTTCTTAGAATACTACTTCCCCCCACCCCCATGCAGCTCAGCACCCACACTTTCTCTGTATCTAGCCAAGAGAGACCCTCTTACACAGAAAACTTCTGGTGTCCTAATGGAACCTGCTTAAGCCACACATCAGGAGGCCAGAGCCTCTATATTTTGCTTGTGGGCACAGTGAAAAGTTTATTTTATGCATGTTAAATCCTGCATACAAAACAACATATCTGGTCATATGGCTCTCATTAGCTCCCAATTTTGCACATTTTATCCAACTTGTCATGAGAACTGGGCTTATGCTTCAACTATACTCCTTCAAACAACCCTTCACCATTCTTGTCAGAGGACTTCTTCCTCCTGTGTTATTTACCAGACTTGCCAACACCTCTCCCCGCCCCCAAAAAGCCTGACCGGCTTTACCCCTGTTTCAAGGAGTGTTCACTTCTTTTCATTAATCTCCTGTTATATTTGTAACAATTTAGAAATTATAGGAGTTGAAGTTCTGGTAAAAAAGAATGATGCATGAGGATTTTTGTTGTTGTTGTTGTTGTTGTTGTTGTTGTTGTGTGTGTGTGTTTGGTTAGTTAGGATGGATTCTAAAGACCTGGGAAGGATACTTATGAAGTTCACTTAAAGAGAATGACTATTTCCAAAGTTCTTGATTTATGAAGCAGGCATTCAATTTCAAGATGTAAAATAATAGTGTAAGTTGGTTGCGGTGGGGGGAGACCATCATCATATGATTATACAGATTTTCCCAATTTTTTCCTCAATGAAATAGCTTATTTAAAAAAAATAAAATTAGAATCCATATAAAGAACACTACCAATTTTCTTTCCTGAAAGAAACAATAAAATACTTTGTAAATAGAAGCAACTTCATGAAGTAACAGATGTTTTATGTAAAGACATAAAACTGAACCTGAATATAACGAGACGTGTGTGCGAGTAGTAAAAGAAAAGTTGAAAGTTGGACACACTCATTGAGACATATCTATTTGATTCCAATATTTTTCCAAAAGGTAGAGTAATCCTAGCCAGAGGTTTCACTGGCTCAGTGCATCACCCAGTAGTGTCTCAGAAGCCAGGAAGGGCTTTCCATTAGATAATGAATTATGAAATGTCTCACACTGGAAAAACCAGTCATCTGCTGATGTCATGCTGATTCCAACCAATCCCAAACAAAGCCCCAGCCCTCCTCTGTTTCAGTGGTACCAATGTGTGGTGTACAAATAAGTAGTACAGTATAAAACTTCACAGTGCCAATACCATGAAGAGGAGCTCAGACAGCTCTTACCACATGATACAAGAGCCGGCTGGTGGAAGAGTGGGGACCAGAAAGGTAATGCTTTTTAACTCTTACTTCTGAGCTCTTTACACATTCAAAGATAGGATAGCTAGGAGGAATTTTACAACTAATTGACATTTCCAATGTGCATTGTGATGTGTACCTTTTTATATTATTCAGGCAGGTTAATATAGCTTTTAATAGTCCTAGAGCATGCAAATAGATTATATGTTTATACAACCCACTCAGCACATATATACAAGTACATATGCCAAAGAGAAAGCTATTTTTAAGAGTTACATTCGCAAACAGTAAATTCAGGGAACACACACGTACTCAGATGCAGAGAGAATCCAAATATTGATAACTTGCAGTTATCTAAATGCTGCTATTAGGACTCTTGAGTTGTTTAGAGTCATTAAACTTTTGGTTGTATTTCAGACTTTCTTGTAAAACTTAATTGGACTACAAAATGTTTTGGATACTGTATATGTGACTCCAAATAGGTGGATGATGTTAAGTATTATAGTACAAAGATGTTTTATAAAACCATTATAACACAAATGTCCCCTGCCTCCCCCATTCTCTTTCACCATCCCCGTAAAAAATATGAGGCTTTTTAGGCAATGTTGACAAAGTTTCAACAATAATGGTGGAGTAATTGATGTTTCTGGAGCTGAAACCCCAAAGGTGTTAGGTTACTTGTAACAGAAAAAGTCTTACAAATAGTTGTTTTGGAAAAGGAGACAGTATATACAATTCAGAGAGCATTGTTAACCTGTGCAAACTGTAATTTTAACTTAGTGTCACAATTTTCTTGCCCTCTTCCCCTTGCACTCAGATCTTATGCTTGTAGTAATGATATTTATTAACTCTTTCCACCTAAACTGCATTGCTTGACTATAATGCTATGAACACACTAGGTGTCAGATATAAGCTGAGTGTATCTTCAGAAACCAAGAGGGCTTATGTGTGGGAAAGAAACCGAGAGGGAAGGAACGCTTTAACAGATGGACCCCTTAAAGATTCTTCTGCAAGATAAAAGCAATAAGACAGAAAATGAAAAAAGGGGAGGGGGAAGAATTTTTTTTAAGCCTTAGAAAGGCATTGTTAAAAAATTCACATTTTTCTTTTTCTGTGCACACTAAAATCCATGACGATTTTATCTGCACTGTTCCTTTGAGGGAACAAGAAGCAGTCAAGGAGGCTGTCTATGAATGCACTGGTCGGGACAGGCTTGGGGCAAGCTGAAAAAACTACCACATGACAGAGAAAAATAATTTGCCAATATATTTTAGAGAGTCTTTTCCCATAGGATCAGTTATTCAAGTCATACGAGTGCACTCTTTTTATAAAAGGATGTGGGAAAGGCCAAGAGAATTTTGCATTTTATCTGTGAAGTCCCGCGAGCGGTGGTAGGCTGTAATGTGTGAGAGTGAGTGGATCCCCGGCAGAAGGGGGCAGCTGAAGGCGACGGGGAGAGCGCTTCTGGGACTTGGGCTTGTGACAGGCTGCCTGCCCTCTGGTCCCTCAGTGCCCTGCTGCATTTCACAGTTGGGAAGAGTGGAGTGTATTAGATGACCCCAAACAAAAGTTCCATTGCGCTCTCCTCAGATCGCCTGCCAGTGTTGATGACCTGAACATTTAAATATGAATGAATGGGGGAAAACGACCATCTCCCTGGATCCCATCAGACCAGAACAATCCACTGGCCCGGGCACCCTCTGTTACCCCTGAGCTACTCTTCCCTGACCTCCACTACCTGTCCACTGGACTTCCCTGGTCAGGAGGGCATTTTACCACCTAGGGCTGTGGCTTAGCAGGGTGGAGGAGCGGTGGGAACAGACTTTTTCAATCAAGTCATCCCTGTTGATTGAGACATTGTGTTTGTTTGGGGTTTCTTTGCTCCCCTCCAAAAAAGGAAGAAGGTGAAACCAGGAGACTGGGCAGAGAAAGAAAAAAAAAATAGTGAACAAAATTAGGAGAATTTATTTTAGAAGAGAAAGTAGAACCCCCGAAATTGGTGATATTTGAAGAGAGGTGTCTGTGAGGAAGCTAAGAGCAGAAGGAGAGCAGCCTGTCAGAAAACGGGCTGTCCCTCCCTCCCTAATCACAGCCCTACTCACAGCAAACTCCCTCCCTCTCCATTCACTCACTTACTTAGGGCCAATCCGTTCTCTCTCTCTCTCTCTCTCTCTCTCTCTCTCTCTCTTCCTTTCCCTTTCTCCCTCTCCCCCTCCCTTCCCTCCCTCTCTCCCTCTCTCTCCCCCTTCTTTCTCTCTCTTCTCTCCCCCTCTCTCCTCTCTCCCTGTCTCTCTCTCCCTCCCTCCCTGTCTCCCTCCCTCCCTCCCTCCTTCCTTCTCTCTTACTCGGAGACAGTCAGAACTCTCCTCCCTGACAGCCACAAACCTACAGCACTGACTGCATTCAGAGAGGAACCTGCAAACAAAACTTCACAGAAAACTTTTTGTTCTTGTTCCAGAGAATTTGCTGAAGAGGAGAAGGAAAAAAAAAAAAAAAAAAAAAAAAAAAAAAAAAAAACCAAAAAAAAAAAAAAAAAAAAGAAAAGAAAAAAAAACCTGTGCGTGAGGGGGGAGGAAAAGCAGGGCCTTTTAAAAAGGCAATCACAACAACTTTTGCTGCCAGGATGCCCTTGCTTTGGCTGAGAGGATTTCTGTTGGCAAGTTGCTGGATTATAGTGAGGAGTTCCCCCACCCCAGGATCCGAGGGGCACAGCGCGGCCCCCGACTGTCCGTCCTGTGCGCTGGCCGCCCTCCCAAAGGATGTACCCAACTCTCAGCCAGAGATGGTGGAGGCCGTCAAGAAGCACATTTTAAACATGCTGCACTTGAAGAAGAGACCCGATGTCACCCAGCCGGTGCCCAAGGCGGCGCTTCTGAACGCGATCAGAAAGCTTCATGTGGGCAAAGTCGGGGAGAACGGGTATGTGGAGATAGAGGATGACATTGGAAGGAGAGCAGAAATGAATGAACTTATGGAGCAGACCTCGGAGATCATCACGTTTGCCGAGTCAGGTTGGTGCTGGCATTGGCAGGGGGTGGGGAGGGGTGGGGGGTAGGAGGGTAAAATATATTTCTTTGACAGTCCCAGGAGGAACTTCTTTTCCCTCCAGCTGGAAACTGCCTGGGAAGGTTATTAGTTATTAGGTGATGGTAGCGGACTAGCGGACGGAGGGCAGGCAGGGGAGGGGGAGAGGACTTTACAGAAAAGGAATTCTCGGTCGAGCTCTGCCTGGAGATGACTGGCTTACACTTGCTAAACTCAGCCGGTCACACAGAGAGGAAGCTCGGGGCCAATGTTGAGCTGGAAGGCAGGCTGTGAGGGGCTGCCTTGCCCTGCCTGTGAAACCAGATCTGAGCAGCCGGATGAAAGCCGCGGCATTTTCGGGTGCTTGGGGAGCAGAGGAGGCTTCCGGACCCCATCCAAGTTTTTATTGAGGGTAGAGGGGTGATTGTGCCAGGATTGGAGTGGAATGGCACAGATGAAGTCACTCTCTTAAAACAAACCTTCCCCTTTAAAAGTCCAATCTGGGGCCACATTAGAGAAGCAGGGCATATTTATGAGTGACAGTCATTTTTACCTTTAGAAACTGTCTATAAGTGCACAGGCACCACATTCAAGACAGGGAAGAGCTACTTTGGGGGACGGTTGTCACTGAACCAGCAGTTACTTTTGGGACACTGACTTTTGCTCTCTGAAAGGAAAAAAAAAAAGAAAAAAAAAAAAAGAAAACAACCAGTTTTGTTCTTTCTAAAGTTACTAAGAGCTCTCTGCCAAGGAACGCAACCTTGACAAAGTACTCTCAGATACTATGCTGAACTCACTCAATCCTTAAGAGGAAGAACTTTAATAAATAGGTTCTAATCGTTGGCCCAGGACCACACTAACCTGTTGCTGAATAGCAATACCTGTCAAAAGTATGGGCCCATGGACTTGGAGCCAGGCTATTTTTATAGTTAAGTGACACAGATCCTTTGCATGCCTGCAAGCCCATGCACGTCAGGCACACAGATGTGTTAATACCGTGTTACTTTCATGGTAATGCCAGGCTAAAGAACTGTATCCTTTGCCAACTCCATTTGAAAGGAATGCCATTGTTTTGTTTGGTAGAGCATATGGCCAGTAAAGTATGTGCAGGGACTCCCAGCATTTTTGTTTAAAAGTTTGCCGCAGCAGTATAAACAATTAAGGCAACACTCAGAATTTCCAATCCTGAAAACCTGTTGACTCAGATGTTCTGTTTTCAAGAAAACCATGAAAGACCGGGGCATCCTTCTGGGGGTGCAGATAGCCTGCTGGCTGTGTGGCTTCCCCTTGCAGGAGAAGCACTGGTGTCCTACAAGCTTCCCAGTTTGGCTCTCTCACCAGAAGCCTCTTTCACTTGGGGAAGGTCCTACTTTCTTTCCCTAAAGCCCTTTCTTAACCCAGCCCCAAAAGGCATGATCATTAGGACTTTATCTTCTGAAGCTTTTTGAGGAAGAAAGCTAGGTTAGAACTTTTCAAGTTGACACCCATTTTTTCTCAACTTTTCATGGTGGGAAAAGATAAAAAAGAATATTTATGATATTTGGCTGCGCGTGTGAAACAGATTTCAGTGGTCTAGAGGGTTGCTTCGTGTCTTTATATACCAACCTTCACACATGATGGATTTAATGACAGCTCCTATCCAGTTGCCTTTAACTATGTCATACGACTAAGTATGCCTATGCCTTTGACCACTTTTAACCACACGACTGTTACTAGCAATATGCCCCTCTTTCTGACTTACTGGACTTGTATAGCAAATCACTCTCTTAGCATTTAGAGATTTGGCAGTGAAAACATTTGACCATTTACATTCTTACTTATGTGTGGTCTTCCTTTCAGTGCCAATCTTCTCTCAGTTGTATGAGATTTTGTCATTTTTTACTTCTCGGTTAGGTGTTTAGTTTGAAAGAAAATAAGCGACTTTTTAAAAAGCGATTCATTGGACGTTCACGTTGAGTCAAGTTTAAGATTTGTAATGGGAAACTCCTGGTTGACTTTACAACTTGACTTTGAATTCTTAGAAAACGTTTATTACAATTGCTTATTTTTCTCTGAGGAATTTCACACATCAGCTTCAAGTTGATTTAATATAATTTCACATATTTAATAATTGCTATATGGACAGTCTACTCTTCAAGCAGAAAACCACATGAGCATTTTGCTGCTGATTTTGCTAATCAAGGAAAAGATATTTATCATCTGAATGATTGTAGCAAATATATGAACATGAATAGCAAAGACATATGTCTTGCTGCTTTTGGAATAATTCAACTTTAATGACATTCCAACTATGTGGAATGTCAAGGGTTTTTGGAGAATAGAAAAAGCCATGTATTTTTCTTTCCCTTATAACCATTTTGTGCAGCATAGAATCCAGACATTGTCACCCATGAGCATGCCACAAATGCAGACCCATCGCGGCCCCTTTCAACCTTAGGATTCTTCAATTTGAGGCTACGTTTACTTTTTGCCTTTTCTCTCCTTGATTGTTGGATAAAGCCAAGGCATGGCCACAGAAGTAGAGAGCCTGCAAAAGCTGAAGTGCCTGGGACTCTTTTAACTGAGTTTGTCCCATCCTGCTTAGGTAGAAAGTGCCCGATTTCTGTAAAGCTGATGCGAGTTGTTATTGACTAAACAGCAGGGAATCACTCTAAGGCTCTCTGAAATGTGTCCCAACCAACAAAAATGATTTTATTTTTATGTATGTCACATCACCCAAGATTTCTCACCAAGGTTAGTGTGTTCTGTGCATGGCTGGCACAAAACCCCCAATGTTTACCTTAAGGCCTACAGAGTTCCTCACAAGGAAAGACAGAAGGGATGGGTAAAGCCAAGCTATCGCTATAAATGCCAATGAAGCTAAATTCAGTGGCCTTTTTGGCTGATACAGCTTATTTTTACTTTATTTTGACTCATGACAGTAGCTGGTCAATCAATGCATAGTAATAATGTACCTCTGAGTCTCCATATGCTTTCAAACCTGGATATAGGTTCTGGTAATTAGCTTAGCAATTGATAGCACCTGTTGTAGAAAGAACAGGAAAAGAAAGACAAACGAAACACCAAGAAATGGATGTGCTCACGTAGCCTAGGTGTTGTTGAGTGCAACACCTTAGTTCAACACCCTTGGAGGATACTATGTATGGAAGATTTGAGTTCGAAGTTTACACCGCCCAGACAGGGATCCAAGAAGCCTTGCTTGGATGACCATTTTCCCCACCCCAAGAAAGCCATCTCAAAATGAAGCTGACTCCCACCATTCCATGCCCATCGTCCGAACTTTTCTGTGAATCACCCATCCCTTAGGGACGCCGTTAGGGGTTACACGTTCTCTTCTGTGAATAATGGGGAAGAGTGGCCACAAGAGGGCGCGTTCCAAAGACTTTTGCTCCTTGTCAGTTTATCCAGGGAAAGGCAGTTGCGCCTACTGGAAGCACCCCGTCTGTAGCGCCCAGTGATCTTGGTGATTATCAGTTACCTCCTGCTCCCTCTCACCCTGCAGAAAGAGTTAGGAATTTATGAGATGGGAGAAGCATGACTACCTGTAATACATTAAATGAGACGGAAGGAAAGGAAATGGAAATTCTAGTGATACATGTGAACATTCCGGAGCTCTATGGAAGGCAGACGAGTGATAAATTTCAAAAGCAAACAAAGCAGAGCAGGGAGAAATGTGACCATGAATCATCAGCGATACTGATTTGCTCACAAGTCTCTCCCTAATACGGTCTCCCGGATCGTAACAAAAACATCTTCCGTCTCCCCTGATTTTGTTGCCTAGTTTTCCTGCCTTATCAACAGTTTCCACCAGCGACAAATGACAAGTGACTTCAAACAGGGAGGAAAAAGGTTCTTTCTTTAATGCCTTGTGGGAACATGGTGTTCAGCTTCAGAGGATGCGTTTGTTTCCGAACTGAGAGTGTGGAGAGAAATGGTGGGGAAAGATGGGGAAAGAGATTAATAGTGGTCTGTGGCCTGTGCAGTGGATGGACTGGGCTGGGGGTGGCGGAGATGCCAGGGTGGAAAGTCTGTTGTAATATTTAAAGAACTGCAGTAATACCTTCCCAGGCACTTTTCTTGAAAACACATATTTGTCTTGGCCCCTCTTCTGCTAAAAAATACTTGCACATGATCTCCTAGCTGTAGTTCAGAATTCTTCGTACTCGACTGGTTCCTAGGTCCAAAATCAAAAGTGCCAAAGTTCTCAGGAACTTTGGAAGAAGTCTCTGAAATTTTGTGGGTTGAACCTTAAGAATTTTTGCTACTTGTAGGAATCTAAAACCCCTTTCTCCTGAAATATTTAACCTTTTTCATCACCATTTTAATGGAAGAGGCATGGATGATGGATGTTTGTGGCTGGGCATTTATAAATCAATAACGGACCCTAAGGAGGGACATTAAAGCTAAAAAATTAATCAAGATAATTTATGGCCAAACCTATAGTTCTACTGCAGGAAAGATCCTCTACTGTAGGTCAAAGGAGGAATAACCTTAAGACCTCACTTGCTGCTTTCTGCGGAAACCCCTGGAAGCAGTCCAAATGCAAAGTTAGAGCTTCAGAGAACGCACCCTGTAAATGGTAGTTGTGTATACCCTTACTGTTGACTATACCATATCTAGGCACAGTGAAATCTTGATGAAGAATGGAAAATTAAAGGAACAGACGCTTTTTACAGGGAGGCTTCCCCCAACCCCCACCCCATGGTAAGTTTAAATATGTTCTGTAAACAACGAGGCTTTCCACATTCACATTAGAGACATAATTATTGCCCATATGTAAAAGAGCAACATATTTCAGGCAGGACCCTGGTGAGGAAAACAAAACCAAATCGAAACACTGCATGTGTGTGTTGCTTATTTAACTGAAAATGTTCATACACCCACAAATCTGAGATGCTGGACTTTTGGATGAGTCCATCATTTTGCATCTTAGTGTAGGGGGAAGGAACAACAAGGGGCTTAGCTGCTTAAGCCTTGGCATGCCTTCATGATTGACTTATTCAAAACATTTTGAAAGCAAAGGAAAATGTGCTGCAAACACCCTTCCAGGTATCTTTCCTTCCAGCTTACACAGTCTCTCCTCTGTCCAATCCTTCCCACCCGGCAGCATTTCAGAGGTATTCCCTGTAAGGTACAAATTTTCTCTTTGCCTATTTTTCTGTACCTCTTTTTCTCTCTCTTTAGTATGTGTCCACCGAGCTCATAGAGGTTTAAGTGATGAAATATTATCACCCACATGGGTTTGCGTGGGACTTTCTTAGTGAATTACTCAGGCAGAGCAGGCTGTGATACAGCCTTGCTCACAAGCCTCGGGAGGGAAAAAATAGCACAGAGGATGAAAAGAATATTATCAGAGAGTAGGTAATGAAAGGTTAGCAAAGCGACCAGCTATATCTGGCTAGCTAGGTAATAGTGCAGGAACCTAGGTCGCACCTGTACAAACTAAGGCAGAACCTGCTCATGGCGCATTATGGGAAGGCTTTCATTTCAAGATTTTACAGCATGAGATATTTAAGTGAAAACTAAAACTGATTAGAAATTGATCCTGAACATCCCAGCCTTAGTCAACCTTCCCTTTTCCAAATTGTTATGCAAGGAGATTGGAGGATTGGGGCATCTTGAAAGTGTCACTGCAGTATAGCCATCTCTCTCAGGTAATATAAAGATAAAGGGAATATAATAAATTGACCTATGATTTATTATATTTTTCATACCTAGGACATTCCGAGGCTGTAATATATTTCTGAAGCCTGCAGCCCTGATAAACATCAATCCCACGTCAGTTTCCAGCAGTCTCATCTCCCCACCCCCTTCTGCAATGAAAGCTAATGTAAAAGAAAGAAATATGCACTGCTTAATAAGTCAGAATACAATAGAACTTGTAAAATGTACCTGCATATAAGGTAGACATTAGGAAGACTTGAATCTCTCTCTTCCCCCTGTTCTCCTGAGCATTATGGCAACAGCATTTTCATGAAATTAGATCTGTTTTATTTTTTTTCGTGATAAAATATCATGCAATATACAAATAGCAGTTCCAGAAATGGACACCAGGAGAAGGAGGCGACAGGCATGTCAATTAGTAGGGGGAAAATCCAAATGTCAGAAATATGGGGGAGAGAGAAAGCACGCAGGCAGTGGATGCAAATACAGGGAACAGAGTCTTTCAATTCAGATAATTAAACGGATGCATAAATCAGCGCCCGTGCCTCTCCATAATACGCAGGCGATGCCATGCAGTTAATTATCAGCCAAGACCAGCATGAAAGTCATTTTATGATGACTCTCTGATCCTAATATAACAGCACCTGACAGATTGAGCCCCCTCTAATGAGTACTCTCTTTGTACAATCCTCTCTCAGGAGCACTAAATCATTTGCTTCCAAGTACAGCTGCCTGTGAAGAAGGGGTGGGGCTAGATCATGCATCAGAAACCTGCTCTTGTGAAATGAGGGGCTGTCCTGTAGGCTGTGTGACTAGAAGCCAGCAGCCTCAGCCTCTCTAACCCTACAAAAGCAATTTGCACGCGGCTGTCCCTAATTCTAGTCAGCCAACTAACCCTCCCTCGGCACCCCCACCCAAACATCTGGATGTTATTCATGGAAAGTCCACTTCATGCGGGTCAGCACTGCTGTCCATCGGCCTTCACCCTGACCCCTTCTGGCAGGTGTGGATGAGAGCAGAGTAGATCCCATGGGGATGAGTTACCCAAAACCCAGTGAGCCTCCCTATGTGGGGCACTAGTCAGATGCTCCAGTTTCACGCTCTTTCCTGGAAAAACAAAACCCAACCTTGTGCCCTCTGGGTTCTCTAATTTAGCAGCTACTATCTCTCTGTTTTTGGAGTGACACCCTGTGCAGTTTAGGATTTCAGAAGCTGTCCCGCATAGAAGCAGAAGGGAAAACAGCAGGTAGCTTGTTAACATTCTCCATGGGGCAAGGCAGATGTGCCCATGCTGGAGGTAACCTGCACACCCTCCAGGCCAGTTATCCGAGGCTTGGGAGGTTTCCCTCGGTCTTCTCCTAAGGCCTTGGCAGGACGCTGCCACCCTAAAATCAACTGCTGATTGCCTTTTTAGATGTAAATGATTAAGCTCTGCTTCTGGGAATCTTCTTCTCTTTACTTTGTTAAGAAACAAACAACAACAACAAACCCCCACCAATTCTTAGCAAAGGGGAATATAGAATTCAGATTTTGAAAAAATAAGTCATCATGCTTCCTAAAATAAGACAGCTTCTCCCTCTAACTGCTCTCTGCTCTGGTATTCTATCTAATCATAAACCCAGCTTTATTATTCATTTCAACTCCTGCCAAAGACATGAGGTCGGAGTCAGAGGAACTCCCCTTACCACCACCACCACCATCATCATGGCCAGCATCCTCGTAAGTTTATAGAAAGATGCCAGAGAACCTTTCATATCCATCTGCAGCCCTGCTTGGCCCTTGCCTCAGTGAATTTACCACTATCATAATCACAGTGTGCAGAGTGTGTTAAATTAAGAACAGAATCTACAGTACGCAATGCACAGAAAAGCCTGCCTTCTGCTGCAGAGAACTTGAAACTGTGCCTAAAATTTATAGTACCGTAAACATCTCAGGGCCTCGAGTGATAAGTATGGCTGGATTTCCGTTAACTATAGAAATTCAGGCAGGGAGATCCTCCCAGGGAGTTGTGAGTTCTAAGATGAACTTCTTGAAGATTGTTCACAGATTTGTGCATGGGATACGTGTACAGCGGACAGTTATAAGGAGGTCCATGGTCAGGGAAAAGAGGGTATGTTTCCATATGCCACAAAGGGGGAAAAAAGGAAGTGAGGGAACATATTTGATTAATCAAAAAATTTTAGTTTGGATACCTGCTTTCATAGTAATTGTTGCTGCGTCATTAAACATACAGGTGCTTACGAAAAGAGAAGGAAATAGGTGACTTTCTAATTTTAGAGTTAGGCTAGAACTGAGTGGTTGCTAAATTCAACTGCCCTAACAATGTGGGGATTTCCTGTCCATTAGCAGCGATTGCTATTTGACATATGTTTCTGGTGCCCATTAGGCTGCACTCTAATGGGTCAGAGGCAAACATCGGGGATTCAGAGGTACAAGGTGGCTCTCTTAATTTAATAGAACTCAATGCTAAGGACGCCTCCATTTGTTAATAAGTAATCAAGTCATTGCCTACTTTCTGCTGAACATTAGACTATGATAGTGACCTTAGACCCTGGGCATTCTAAACCAGGCTAGCAGGAGGGTGGCGGTGGAAGTGATGTGAAGGAAGCCTCCTAGAGGAAGTGTTGTCCAAACAATCTGAAAATTGAAACATTATTAAAGGCAGCACTAAGGGTGATGTGTTGGAGTTGGGGCAGGAGCACTTGAGGCAGAAGGAACAGCAGGTGTCACTGCCTGCGGGTGAGACAGGGGGTGGAATTCTCAAGGCCTTACACCCCAGAGACCAGGACTGGGCAAGAGCTGGCATTCAAGGAAGGAACAGCATGTACAGAGCCCAAAGTCCCAGGCACTTTCTGTTGGATACTGAGAGCAATAGGAATTCAGTAAAGGACTTTCAAGAAGTGATGTGATCAGATCCACCTGTGAGAAAGATGCCTTTGGCTGCTTCATGGAGAAATGACTGGAGAGGAGGCCCGCCTTAGTGTTGCAGAGGCAAAGTAAAGAACATGCTGCTGCAGTGACCCAGCAAAGAGGTGATGGGGGAGGAATCAGGCTGTGACAGGGGAAGAGGAAGCTGACTCAGTGTGTCCCGACTGCACAGACCTACATAGTGAGGCGAGGCCAGGGGCTGCATTTTTGTCTGAGAATAATATTTCCTTAGCTCTCTAGAGCTTACAGTGTCTTTTCGTTTATGTTATCTCAGTTCATCTTCCTAAACCTGTGAGATAACAGGTCACATATCCTTATGTCATTCCTATTTTATAGAAGATGAAACTGAGGTTAAGCAATTAGTCAACAGACACAGAATCACAGGCCCTCTTCATTCTAAAGCAAGGGTCCAAAACCTTTTTTCTATAAAGGGCCAGAGAGAAAATGATTTACGCTTTGTGAGCCAGAGAGTCTGTTGTAGCTACTCAGCTCTGGGTTATTCTAGTGCAAAAACAGCTGTAGGCAGCATGTACAGAAATGAGCATAACCATGCTCCAACAAAACTTTATTTACAGGCACTAACGTTTAAATTTCAGACAATTTTCACATGTCACAAAATACCACTTTTCTTTAACCACTTACAAGTATAAAAACCATTCTTAGTTTGCAGGCAGTACAGAAAGAGTTTCGGCCCATGGGCCGTCGTTCGCTGACCCCTGTTGGAGAGGATCTATCACAGAAGACTCTTGCTTGCCTGAAATTTGTGAGTGCATGTAAATGTTGGAATTAACAGGTGTCACTGTTTTCTCTTATGCTGTCTTTTGTCTTCAGGAACAACCAGGAAGACGCTGCACTTCGAGATTTCCAAGGAAGGCAGTGACCTGTCAGTGGTGGAGCGTGCAGAAGTCTGGCTCTTTCTAAAAGTCCCCAAGGCCAACAGGACCAGGACCAAAGTCACCATCCGCCTCTTCCAGCAGCAGAAGCACCCGCAGGGCAGCTTGGACACAGGGGAAGAGGCCGAGGAAGTGGGCTTAAAGGGGGAGAGGAGTGAACTGTTGCTCTCTGAAAAAGTGGTAGACGCTCGGAAGAGCACCTGGCATGTCTTCCCTGTCTCCAGCAGCATCCAGCGGTTGCTGGATCAGGGAAAAAGCTCCCTGGACGTTCGGATTGCCTGTGAGCAGTGCCAGGAGAGTGGCGCCAGCCTGGTGCTCCTGGGCAAGAAGAAGAAGAAAGAAGAGGAGGGGGATGGGAAAAAGAAGGGTGGAGGTGAAGGTGGGGCAGGAGCAGATGAGGAGAAGGAGCAGTCGCACAGACCTTTCCTCATGCTGCAGGCCCGGCAGTCTGAAGACCACCCTCATCGCCGGCGTCGGCGGGGCTTGGAGTGTGATGGCAAGGTCAACATCTGCTGTAAGAAACAGTTCTTTGTTAGTTTCAAGGACATCGGCTGGAATGACTGGATCATTGCTCCCTCTGGCTATCATGCCAACTACTGCGAGGGTGAGTGCCCGAGCCATATAGCAGGCACATCCGGGTCCTCACTGTCCTTCCACTCAACAGTCATCAACCACTACCGCATGCGGGGCCACAGCCCCTTTGCCAACCTCAAATCATGCTGTGTGCCCACCAAGCTGAGACCCATGTCCATGTTGTACTATGATGATGGTCAAAACATCATCAAAAAGGACATTCAGAACATGATCGTGGAGGAGTGTGGGTGCTCATAGAGTTGCCCAGTCCAGGGGGAAAGGGAGCAAGAGTTGTCCAGAGAAGACAGTGGCAAAATGAAGAAATTTTTAAGGTTTCTGAGTTACCAGATAAATATAAATTAAAAAAACAAAAAAACAAAAAAACAAAAGTAAATTAAAAACAAAACCTGATGAAACAGATGAAGGAAGATGTGGAAAAAAATCCTTAGCCAGGGCTCAGAGATGAAGCAGTGAAAGAGACAGGAATTGAGAGGCAAAGGGAGAATGGAGTACCCTTTATTTCTTCTGAAATCACACTGATGACATCAGTTGTTTAAATGGGGTATTGTCCTTTCCCCCCTTGTGGTTCCCTTGTGAGCCTTGAGTCAACTAATCTAGTCTGCAGTAGTGTGGACTAGAGCAACCCAAATAGCATCTAGAAAGCCATGAGTTTGAAAGGGCCCATCACAGGCACTTTCCTACCCAATTACCCAGGTCATAAGGTATGTCTGTGTGACACTTATCTCTGTGTATATCAGCATACACACACACACACACACACACACACACACACACACACAGGCATTCCCACACATTACATATATACACATACTGGTAAAAGAACAATCGTGTGCAGGTGGTCACACTTCCTTTTTCTGTACCACTTTTGCAACAAAACAAAACAAAACAAACAACATTAAAAAATTGAGAACAAGTATGGAAAGAATGAAAGATCAAGGAAAAAAGAATACCAAGTTACATTTCGTTAAGGTGCTTATGATCTTAGAACTATGCAACCTAATAGGTTTGAAACTGTTTACCTGAGAGAGAACAAAAAGAGAGACTTTTTTGTATTGGAAGTAATCTGATTAATTTTTATTTTCTTCAAGGAGAGATACTTGAAAGGAATATGTTTGTCCATCTGTTGGATCCAAACATTTCTATATTTTGTAAATGTTGTTGTTGTTTTTTTTTAATCGTTTACTATTTGCACTACAATGGTGTTTGACCTGTCTAATCCTTATTTAACAAGTATTTTCTTTGAGTGGGGGTGGGGGTGGGGTTTAAGAGCTGCACTTAATGTGAGCTATAAAAGAACTGCTACAGCACACAAAATAGCTATTTTTATTATTATAATTATAATTATTATTATTATTTTGTACCTTAAAAAATAGACACATACACCAAAGACATTTGTGTGAGCCTTTAAACAGTCTGTCTGTGGTTGGTATCATTCACCATCAATGAGTCAGGGGTTGGGATTCAAGGTTGAGTAGTGTGGATTGTGTTCAGGCTTAAAAGACCTGAGAAGTTTGGTTTTTGACTCCTTTTACATCCATGAAACAGGACATTTCATACTGGATGTACAGTAGTTGTACACTGTTGGATATCAAGTTCAATCAAATTCATGGAACTACATGCTTGTATGTGTATATATACATTGCTTGTGCATATGCATATCTGTATGTATATATACATGTATTGTACCATGTCCATACACATTTTAAGCACTTCAGGCTGTCATTTTTTAATGTTCTTAAAGCAATGAATGTTTGTGTGCAAAACACAGTATTTTTAAGAAGGATAGGCTATAGTTTTTGCTTTTACTCTGAACTAGGTGGGCACATTTCAAAAATTCGGATGGGAAAAAGCCTGAAAATTCCAGTGAATATTCAGCAAGGCCCTCTTTTGTTGTACAGGGATCAAATTTCCTCCTCTTTTTTGTGCCCCCTCCCACTTCTACAAGTTTTCCCCTATGGGGAAAACAGGATGATAATCAAAACTCTGGGCGGAAGTTTTTCCAACTTAGTGTCTACTGGAATCAATCTTAAATCAGAAGCTTTTTCAGAAAAATATAATATTTAGGTCAGAATTAGAGTTAAGTGTATTTTTAAAAAATGATTAAGGCTTGGTTGTGAGAAATATTACCTGTACCAGCTGGGAAAAATAATGTCGCCACTAACTAAAAGATAATTAATTTAGGAGAAGGTGTTAAGAGAGGGAGAGTAAGGAAGAGAACAGTTAAGAAGAGGCAGAGATGAGGGCAGTAGTAAAAAATCTCTAAATTTTTAATTTATAGCCAAAACTCTTCATGTGTAAATTTGTATCGATTCAGATGCAGAGAGGAAAAAAAAAAAAAACCTTTATTTTATAAATATCAAAGTACATGCTTAAAGCCAAGTTTTTATCTAGTTTATTCTAGTATTTAGCTTGCCTAGAATAGCTAATAAATTATTCATGTATGTGCTTTTGAAAATACAGAGCCTTATTTTTACAGACTTGTGTGAAGTTGGCAAATATTTTGAAAAAAGGAAAAAAGTTTCTAATAATTGGGAACAATTACATTAATTAATATTTTGTAAAATATTGAAGCTTTTAGCCCTATGTCAATTTGTAGATTAAAATAAATTAATTATAGGAAAGGAAGATATCAGTGAGAAACCAAAGATTACAAAAGATGGTTTAGCTCTCCTTGAAAAATATACTCAGTTGGTATACTGTAACACTTGGCTATATGTAGGCAATGTCACTACAGGGCAAATACACTTACTGTGTTCTAGAGGCCGCCCTTTCTTATGCAGAAAATACAATAAGCACTGCATGAGAAGCTTGAGAGTGGATTCTAATCAAGGTCTATTGACCTTGGATATCATGCATGTGGGAAGGTGGGTGTGGTGAGAGAAGTGTTAAGGCAAGAGTAGATGGCCATGTTCAACTTTACAAAATTTCATGGAAAACTGGCAGTATTTTGAACTGCATCTTCTTTGGTACTGGTACCTGCAGAAACAGTGTGAGAAATTAAGTCCTGGTTCACTGCGCAGTAGCAGAGATGGTCAAGGATATGGAAAAAGCAGAAATTTGCAAAGAAAGCTGATACCCATGTATAGTTCCCATTCATCTCAAATACATCTGCTACCTTTTTAAGCTAAGTCCTAGACATATCGGGGATAACATAGGGGTTGATTAGTGACCACAGTTATCAGAAGCAGAGAAATGTAATTCCATATTTTATTTGAAACTTATTCCATATTTTAATTGGATATTGAATGATTGGGTTATCAAACACCCACAAACTTTAATTTTGTTAAATTTATATGGCTTTGAAATAGAAGTATAAATTGCTACCATTTTTTGATAACATTGAAAGATAGTATTTTACCATCTTTAATAATCTTGGAAAATACAAGCCCTGTGAACAATCACCCTTTCACCTAGCAGCATGAGGCCAAAAGTAAAGGCTTTAAATTCTAACATATGGGATTCTTAGTAGTATGTTTTTTTTTTTGAAACCAGGGTGGCTCTATCTTAGCTTACTATCTCCTCGCTCTTTCTCTAAGGCTAAACTCTAGGCTCTTAAAAATCTGCCCACACCAATCTTAGAAGCTCTGAAAAGGATTTGTCTTCAAATATCTTTTAATAGTAATATGTATTTTATGGACCAAATTGACATTTTCTATTTTTATTTTTCCAAAAAAGTCAGGTGAATTTCAGCACACTGAGTTGGGAATTTCTTATCCCAGAAGACCAACCAATTTCATATTTATTTAAGATTGATTCCATACTCCATTTTCAAGGAGAATCCCTGCAGTCTCCTTAAAGGTAGAACAAATGCTTTTTATTTATTTATTTTTTCACCATTGTGGGATTGGACTTTTAAGAGGTGACTCTAAAAAACAGAGAACAAATATGTCTCAGTTGTATTAAGCATGGACCTATATTATCATATTCACTTAAAAAAATGATTTCCTGTGCACCTTTTGGCAACTTCTCTTTTCAAGGTAGAGAAAAACTTAGTCACCCTGAAAACCCACAAAATAAATAAAACTTGTAGATGTGGGCAGAAGGCTTGGGGGTGGACATCGTATGTGTTTAAATTAAACCCTGTATCACTGAGAAGCTGTTGTATGGGTCAGAGAAAACGAATGCTTAGAAGCTGTTCACATCTTCAAGAGCAGAAGCAAACCACATGTCTCAGCTATATTATTATTTATTTTTTATGCATAAAGTGAATCATTTCTTCTGTATTAATTTCCAATGGGTTTTACCCTCTATTTAAATGCTTTGAAAAACAGTGCATTGACAATGGGTTGATATTTTTCTTTAAAAGAAAAATATAATTATGAAAGCCAAGATAATCTGAAGCCCGTTTTATTTTAAAACTTTTTATGTTCTGTGGTTGATGTTGTTTGTTTGTTTGTTTTTATTTTGTTGGATTTTTACTCTGTTTTTTTGTTTTGTTTTGTTTTTTTTGCATACTACATGCAGTTCTTTAACCAATGTCTGTTTGGCTAATGTAATTAAAGTTGTTAATTTATATGAGTGCATTTCAACTATGTCAATGGTTTCTTAATATTTATTGTGTAGAAGTACTGGTAATTTTTTTATTTACAATATGTTTAAAGAGATAACAGTTTGATATGTTTTCATGTGTTTATAGCAGAAGTTATTTATTTCTATGGCATTCCAGCGGATATTTTGGTGTTTGCGAGGCATGCAGTCAATATTTTGTACAGTTAGTGGACAGTATTCAGCAACGCCTGATAGCTTCTTTGGCCTTATGTTAAATAAAAAGACCTGTTTGGGATGTATTTTTTATTTTTATTTTTATTTTATGTCTTATTTATTTTCCATGATCAACTTTGCACACATATTGACACATCCTTTGCTGGGTGATAATTTTGTTTTTACTGTAATTATCCAGAAGAGGATGAGAAACAGACTGAATGTGGGAGAGAACAAAAGCTGGAGTGAGAGAGCTCAAGTAGAAAAAGAATAGATATTGCCATGGCAGAGGCTGTTAATGGGCTGCAGATGCTTGGATCAGCAATATTTATATTTTATTCTTTTGTTGATTTCCCATTTCTTCAAGTGTAGTGGCAACTACTCACAGGAAATAAAGAGATATTAATTCCTTCCCTCCCTCTTTCCTTCTTCCTCCTTTCCTTTCCAGTTAGAAAACTGGAAATGCATGGAGCAACTAGAGCTAGAGAACTATATACATGGGGAAAAAATGTACTTAGTCTTATTACTGGGACCAACAGAGTTGGAATTTGGAATTACAAAAGTAAGGTCAAACATTAATTGATAGGTCGACCTTTTCTTCTCTAGTTTTTCTCTATTATCTGTGCCCATCTCAGAGTTTACATGGAGAAAGTAAGCTCCACAACTGCTCATTTGGACCAGGAATGTCCCATGTATCGCCTCATTTAATATTCACATATCATCGTTTTAACCACCCTGCACAGGAGTTATTGCTGCTTTTACTGATGAATCTGAGGCATGGTTGAGTAACATTAATTGGAATTAAAATTCCAACCCAGGTCTATATTCAAATCTAAAGTTAATTTTCTTTTTGTTCTTCCATAATTGCATTTTTGTGTTTATTTTCTTATGTAGTGAAAAAAAAGGGGTGAGTGGACTGAGTGTTGAAGTCACTTCTAACTTTTTAACACAGAGACACTTCATACCCACCATATAGTTCACTGGCACTTATCTTGAAGTGAAATGCCAACTTCATGCAAATTTATACTAAACCCTTTTTAATTTAGCAGGAAAGTTTCGATTTTTAAGTTAGAAAATGGGAATTGTTAGTTTTGCTTTATATTTATTACTTTGCCTTATCTTGCTATTCTCATATTTTGCTAGGGGTATTCCAAAGTACTTTATTTTACTTTGTGGGCAGTGGGACATTTGTGTGTGCGTGTATGTGTGTGTGTGCCTGCGGGTACACACATGAGCACTTGCATTAGCTTTTATTTCCTGCCAAGTTTAACAATGAATACATTTTAGGGACGAAGTAAAAACTTCACTGAATTATAAACGAGTAAACTTGTAATGAAGTTTATATGGATATTATCATAATCAAGGTGAAAATTACTGAAAGAAAACAAAGTGAGGTATAGAAAAATACTTTGAATGTGCATATATATGTATATATATACACATACATATACATGAAGTATATGAATATGTGTGTGTATATATGATATCTATACACATACATGTGGGACTGAGAAAGAGAATGTGTCATCATTTAACATCAAAATCCATTTCATATAGGAGTTTAATCCTTTCTTAGAAAACAATTGTCTGAGGAGTTGTACAAATTGAAAAAAGGGAATAGAACAGTGTAATAATTCTTTTTTTCTATCAAATCAAGTGCCAGCTCCTTTAATAGTATTCCAGTGTTTCTACATTAATCCAACATCAAGTCTTCTTTCAGCCATAATAAGTCAGGATTCATTAGAAATTCTCCATTACACCCTTTTAGGCTTTTGTTAATTGTTCTTAATTAGTGCCTACAGTAAGAAAAACAGGAAAGGCAAACTGTCCACAAGCAAAGAACCACAGAGCTGTTTCAGGCTTCTTAGAAATGAACAATTGCCCCGTTTGATGATGTCCAGTTTCAAGAAGAGCCCATAATCCTGGGCGTTCCACCATGACTTCAAATTCTCTCAACAGACACCAGAGAAGCATTTTTCCTGCAGAAAGCTTGGCAGTTGAAATCTGGAGGTGGTTTTGGGAAATATTAGGCCAACTGAGTGAATAAAAATGATGAAGAATGTTTTTTGGTTTAGCTAACTTCTCTTCAGGAAGACGTCAGGGGAAGTGTTGAGAGAAGGTCCCATCATTGTCAGAAAAAAGCAATGAGCCACCTAGGGCTAGAGTTAATTTCCTACTGTAATTCTTGCTGTCATGGTGGTGGTGGTGCCTGCATCACTGTTATGTGGCGGACCCAGTGTTCTAACACAAATACTATAATGTGGCAACAAAAGTTCCCATGGAATACGCCTTTCATTAATGAAGTTTTTATCAACACAGTTGAGTTCCCCAGCCTAAACCATTTAAAAAGTTTGGTGCTTACATGGGATAAAGGCAGTCATTAAGGGGAAACTCTTCCATTGTGAAAGGAAGAAAGGAAAAAAGAAAGAAGGAAAAAAAGACAAACCGTGCTAATCTATGCCAGAAACAGGCAGGCCTAAGGCAGGAGAATGACAAAGCATTGTGCTTCAAAGTGTTTATTGTTACAGCTTCCAACCACTTTGAAGACAACCATCAAACCCTCCTAAATGAAACCAAGAAGGCTTCTTGCCATTGATGTGACAACAAATGTTTGTGTTTCATGGCAGATCTACTTATCCCTCAAAGACTCTAAGTTGTCAGTACATAGGATATTTTTTAAAGATAAAGCTAATTTTCCATCTTAGTAATCATATCCTAAATGTGATCTAATTGCCAACCAGATGAAATGCTTAGGTTCTCTCAGTGGCATACATTTAGTAACTATTAATATACCAAATATTATGGGGTTCACACTTCTGAAGTCAACTAACTTCTATGTTCTCAAAAGAGTGAATTTAAACCAGTCTCCATCAGATCATGGACTAGCCCATACTGCCATGAAGTTACTAATGGCCTCAGATTGAAAACATGGAGTAGGGGAAAATAGTCCTTTCCTTTTGGGCTTTGGATAATAAGATATGTATTACAATTAAAAATTAGCTAATTGGGCTGGTTGAATCATTAATTTAACCACTGTATGAAAACATTCTGGGGTAGAGGACTTAAGAGTGATCTACAAGCTAAATACGGTCAAGGTTAACAGATAGAGTGGCTTTTTGATTACTTTAAAGAGGAATGGACAGCAAATGTTAGCTGGTCCAACCAATGTCCCCAGCAAGCCAAGTGTCAGCAGCTTCAAAGAAACAAGACAAGCTTGCCTTCCTTTTCCTAAGACAGCAAGTTCCCAGTCCGCCACCTGACCACCCCAGCTTACTCCTGCAATTAGGCATCACCAGTGAGTGAGAAAAGGTGATAGGTGAACAGCTTTTATCTTTGGGCTTTAAACATTTTACAAACCAGGGAATGTAACCTTAACCCATTATTGTATTGAACAAGCACACATTTATGATTCTGACTCAATTCATCCATCACCCAGAAGACTGATTTTCAAAGTAATAATCCCAGAATTGATAGTAGATGGATTAAGCACTGAAAGTAAATTTTATAGAAAAAAAATCCCTGTAATAAACACCATTCAGGTGATCGTATATGGGAAAATAATAGATGCAATCTAGAAGCCATGAGGCCAAGATCAAGTGCCTTTCTCTATCCTCTACTGTAACTTAGATGTGTCAAAGAATAGTCTGATGAAGGCATGGGCTGGCCTTTGGGAATCAAATTGCTTGAGATTTCGGCCAGGTGCAGTGACTCAGGCCTGTAATCCTAGCACTTTGGGAGGCTGAGGTGGGCGGATCACTTGAGGTCAGGAGTTTGAGACCAGCCCAGCCAACATGGTGAAACTCCGTCTACTAAAAATACAAAAATTTGCCAGGCATGGTGGCGGGCTCCTGTAATCCCAGCTACTCGGGAGGCTGAGGCAGGAGAATGGCTTGGACCTGGGAGGTGGAGACTGCGTGAGCCCATTGCACCACTGCACTCCATCCTGGAGACAGAGCAAGATTCCATCTGAAAACAAAACAAAACAAAACAAACAAAAAAACAAATTGCTTGAGGTTTTGTGTTGTTGTATTCCTGAAGGAGTAGGCGCCAGGAGAAAATAGGGTAGGGAAAGTCACATCCTCCACCAGTCAGGCTTCAAGGACTTACGCCCAGACTAGTAGAGAGATGGGCTGCAGGCAGCAATGGAAGAATCCTTTTACATCAAGAACTCAATGTAAAGGGGGCACTATTGGTCCCCAGGTAACAAATTGTGATACTCTTTGGGAGAGGGGAACATTTTCTCTGATTTTGCTTCAAAAACAGCATCATGGATGCTGCATGAAGAATAGGCAAACAGCTTTGGGGGATCTGGGAGAATGGATCTTCCCCAGATTTTGGCATTCACAAGGTATCCCCTGGAAGTAGTGGTGGTGTGATGGATCTCCATGAGAGTGGGGCCCACGTGAGATGCCTGAGGGTTCCCAGACATAAGCTTAGAGATGGGGTATGGAGCTGACTAAGGTCTGTCTGTTGAGGCGGTGAGGCAAGAGCTAATGAAATTGGGTCCATTTCACTTAGTATAACCTTGTCTGCTTTTACAGACTTGTAAGAGTGGAAGGAACTCCATTTACAGTAGAATCGCACACAGTGACACAGAAAAGTGTGGTAGGTCCTTAAAGAATGTTAGTTGAACCCAAATTAAAAAAAAAAATTACAAAAGAATTTGTCTTACAAATGGAGATCTTTACAAGCAACTCATTTTTTGATAATTTGAGTGATGAACCTTAGTCAATTTGAGGGAGATTTTGTGTAAGACATGAAGCCCAGGAAATAATATCTATGAATTACTGAAGGAAGGAGTTAGACAAAGTTAGCATCCAGACTTGGAAACAGTGCCTCCCCGACTAGGGTAGCTGAGAGACACTATCTACAATGTGTATGAGTATACCACATATTTATTTTAAAAACTCCTATGATGGTATTATGTGCTGGACATTGTTCTGAATGTTTTAAGCCTTATAAAAACTCTATGAGGTAGAGCTTCTGCCCTGGCTTTTTCAAAGGTGGATCTTAGCCACCATTCCATAGGTTAGAAAAACAAACTGTTTTGGCAAAGAGAAGTGCAATAACTTATTCAAAGTCAAACACCTATGATGTGAAAGAGCTGGGGTTCAAACCCTAGGAACCCCTTTACCAACCATTGACCTTCAGCCATTTGTCCTACTATAGTCCACCAAGAGCATGATTCCTGCTCCCCCATAAGTCTGCTGATATCACAACTGCATCCTTCCACTTCGATATATAATTTGCATATTTACAGCTGATACAGCCAACTACTTATCCGGCTGGTGATCTACAGAGAGGAGGCACTAGTGAGGAGGAAAGAATGCTGGACCACGAGTCAGGAAATCCAAGCTTTATCCTTTCTCAGTCACTAAATAACTCTGTCACTGTTACATTTACATTTTTCGTTTCAATGTCCACATCTACAGAAAAGGCAGAGTGAGACTCTCTCAAGCGTGGTTCAGCCTTAAGACACTAAAATGCAAAGTAGCTAGACATGGATAAGACATGGATCTCTTGGACACAGCTTCTGCATCTCTCTTCGTAACAACAGATCTTATCACAAGGACCTACCTAATCTTCAGACATATTTTTAAATGGATTGTTACTGTGTGTTTGATGCCCCAATAAGTACTTTTTGTCGTAACAGCAACAACAGTAAAATATTTGACTTCAATACTTGCTGTAGGACAAAAACAATTGTCAAGACGATTCAACCAAGTTGACTAGAAAAATTACTGCCGAATAACCCATGTTGCTTTTAAAAAAGAGATTAAAACAAAGAGATGAGGTTTGAATACATGAAATGTGTTTCACACTTAGTTACGATTAGACAGATATGTTCAGATATAGCTTTCTATTTTTGAGTGGGTGTGTTGTCCAGCTATCTTTTGCTTGCGTTTCTATATTTCTGGGTCTGTATTTTGCTTTGTGCATCATTGGATTTTAATCTCTTTTCTCTTTCATTCTCTTGATAGAGTTTCTGCTTCTATGTTTTTCTTTTCTATCATTCTTCATGTTTCTAGAGAACATTCTTTCTTTGGCTCCTAAAAGCCAGAAAGGAAGGTCATTAAGAGTAAAACTACTTGGACAGGGAAACTTTAAGATGGGACTTCATTCTTTAATCCAGAAATTCTCCAACTTTAGTGTGCACAGTCATCTGGGAACCTTATTAAAAGTATTAAAAATAAACATTCTGTGCTTCACCCACCAGAAATTTTGAGACAATAGATCAGGAATAGGACCAGACAATCTACATTTTTGTAGAAGTTCTGGAGTACAGACTTAGTGCTTTCATTTTAAAAATTATTCAACAAGTAAATAGAAGAGGAGGCCTCTGTGAAGATGAGGTTGTAGTTTTTTGTTTTTGCCAAAAGGTAAAGGTAGACCAACTAGAAAAACTGAAAAATGCCATACTGTATTGGTGACCCTGAATTCTTCTTTGGAAGCAAATAAATGGAATGTTAGTATGAACTGGCCAAAGCCACATTTGTTCACATCTGGGTATTTCCTCTGCTCAGATAGTCTTTTCCAGGTTCATGGATAAGAAGTGTGAGCACATAGTATAATGACTGCAGAAGTCGACATCAAAAGATTATTTACTGTGATCTAATTAGAGATGCATAGGGTTTTAAATGGTATGTTTAGAACTCAGTGATATATTTCCACCTCTGTTTTTTCTTTAGATATAAGATAAAGATAATTTTATTAATTGTATAACTTTATCTTAGAGAAATGTGAACTTGGTTTTATATGCATGATTAATATGGAGCATTAATTAACATTACTAGAAATTGTGTATGCATGAAGAAGTAGGAGATGTGTTGAGTCCTAGAGTGAGTACTAAATGTATTTCATCCAGGCTGTCTTTTTACTCAATGATGTAACCTTGAACTATATCCTTTGATTCTAGATTTATTCTTCTGTAGGGTGGAGCCAATTATACCTATTTCGCTTATGTCCCTGAGGTGCTGTTAGAGTGAGCTCATGTCAAACCGCTTTAACAATTTAAGAATCAGAATACTGATGAGTATACTCCTTTCATTTCTTTAATCCATAAACACAATTTTCCAGACCATTGATTTGGTTCTAATCTTTACTTTTTTAATTCAATAGTTGAATATTATACCCAAACCACCTCAATGAACCACTGAGAGATGAATTTATGATAAAGAAGCATAATCTGTTTGATATGTAATTTTTTTTTGTTTGTTTGTTTTTGTTTTTGTTTTGAGACAGGGTCTCACTCTGTCACCCAGACTGGGGTGCAGTGGCACAATCTCAGCTCACAGCAACCTCTGCTTCTCAGGCTTAGGTGATTCTCCTGCCTTAGCCTCCCAAGTAGCAGGGAAGCAGGGATTACAGGTGCGTGCCGCTATCACTGGGGTAATTTCTTTTCTTTTTATTTTTTTTTTTTTGAGACGGAGTCTTGCTCTTTCACCTAGGCTGGAGTGCAGTGGTGCGATCTTGGCTCACTGCAACCTTCACCACTGCCCAGGTTCACACCATTCTCCTGCCTGAGCCTCCTGAGTAGCTGGGACTATAGGCGCATGCCATCACGCCTGGCTATTTTTTTATATTTTTAGTAGGGATGAGATTTCACCATGTTAGCCAGGATGGTTTTGATCTCCTGACCTCATGATCTGCCTGCCTTGGCCTCCCAAAGTGCTGGGATTACAGGCATGAGCCACCATGCCCGGCCCCCACTGGGCTCATTTTTGTATTTTTAGTAGAGATGGGGTTTCACCATGTTGTCCAGATTGGTCTTGAACTCCTGACCTCAAGTGATGCACCTACCTTGGCCTCCCAAAGTGCTGGGATTACGGGTGTGGGTCACCATGCCGGGTCTGATATATAGTTTTCAAAGTATGATAAATACACTATTTTCAATGTAGTTCTTAAAGAATGATAGTGACCATGTGACACAACCTTGGTTAAGTTGTATTTCTGATTGCACATTTTTAAACCTTGAGTGCTGTATTTTCCGTAGTGTTTTCAAGTAGAGCCAATCTCAAAGTCTCTTTGGATTCATATGCTACATATTTACCATGACCCTCTAATGTAAAGTCATTGGAAATGCACTTATTGTAGACCTGTCACTTCTCAGAGACCTACAACAGAAAACTTTTCTCCTTGAAAAGGTAGAAGGGCCCCTTTGGCCCATTGAGAGAGTACATGCTATTAGAACAAGTGAAGCTGAGTTAACTGTCAGGAGAGGAAAGTGTTGGTAGATGTTTCTGATCGTTATAGTTCTACATGCTGTAATGTTTGGCTTCCATGTATTTTTTTTTTTTCTTAGCAAGTGAATTTAAAAATAAGTAAATAAAATCAAATGTACAACATAATGAAGAGAATCACTTCCTAGTTAGATAATAACAAATTTTAGGTTAGCCGCTTAGCAGCTCTGTGGCATTGGACAAGTTATTTAAATTTAATAACCATTTTTCCTTCTTTTTACATTTGGAATAAAAATGTATATTCTTGATAGAGCTATTTGAAAAATTTTAAGTGGAAAGACATCTAAATGGTGGAGCTTAGTGTCTGACATGGTGAGTTCACCATCAATTCCTGCTAGAAATATTTAATTATATTTTTATGGCTCCAACCTCTAAAAATGTTCAGAAATACCTCCCTCGATCATATCGTGGGCCCAGGCATTCCAAGACACTAGTTTTGACAGTGGCCCCATGGGATGTTTTAGGAATAGATGTGGCTATTGTTTACTCTCCCAGATGTGGTTGTTAATAAATCATAGAGTTGTTTTTGACCCAAACATCTTTCTTTAATAATCCTGTTATAAATATTCATTTGAGCTTAGGTTACCTCTTGAGGTAACAAATTCTATCAGTTTAACGTATAAATTAAAGTAGCAGCTAATTTATTTGAATTGAAAGAAACTGAAGTGTCTCTTGTAAAGAATGCTTATTTTGTATATAATTGAAGAACGGTCTTTTAAATACTGAAAAAAATAGTGGGCTGGCACAGTGGCTCATGCCTATAATCCCAGCACTTTGGGAGGCCGAGGTTGGTGGATCAATTGAGGTCAGGAGTTAGAGACCAGCTGGGCCAACATGGTGAAACCCCGTCTCTACTAAAAATACAAAAATTAGTCAGGCATGGTGGTGTATGCCTGTAATCCCAGCTACTCGGGGGGCTGAGGCAGAAGAATTGCTTGAACTCAGGAGGCAGGGGTTGCAGTGAGCCAAGATTGCACCACTGCACTCCAGCCTAGGTGACAAAAAACGAAACTATGTCTCAAAAAATAATAATAATAATAGTGTATGTGCGACTAGAAGAAGTAGAAATCTGACTAAGCAGGTTTAAATAATAAGGGCATTTGTTGTTCATGTAGTTGAAGACCAAATTTTCAGGAATGGTCTAATCATGGCACCAGCTCTATTACCTTATAGTCCTCTGATGGCTCCATTCATCAGTATTTTGACTTGTCATTAGGCATATGATCACAAAAGACCCTTAGGAAAAACCTGGGCATTATTCATCTTCACTTGTATTCAGAATATATTGCTTCTGTTAAATCAAATTTAGCCTAAAGCTGCCTCCTTACATATTTTAAGTTCAGTCT
Organism: Mandrillus leucophaeus; assembly: GCF_000951045.1. NCBI lineage: Eukaryota > Metazoa > Chordata > Mammalia > Primates > Cercopithecidae > Mandrillus > Mandrillus leucophaeus. The sequence continues at coordinate 1,590,440 of NW_012105054.1, read as the reverse complement.
AAAGGTTTCTCTGTACGTCATAAAGTATTATAAGGAGATGTGTAAACAGGTGGTAGCCTACACTTGTGCCAATCACTATGTTTTGGCCAATCAAATGTGACCGATTGTTCAAACTGTGTTCAAATAAGGTAAATGCCAAATCATAACCAATCCAGTTGTCTCTGTACCTCACTTCCGTTTTCTGTACATCACTTGCTTTTTTCTGTCCATAAATCTTTGTCCATCACGTGGCTGCACTGGAGTCCCAGAGCCTACTCTGGCTCAGGAGGCTGTCTGATTTGCAAACAGTTCATTGCTCAATTAAACTCCTTTAAATTTAATTTGGCTGAAGTTTTTCTTTAAACACTTCTCATGGTATTCTTTTAAACGCAAGGAAGACATTTCACAAAAGTTACTGGTAAGTCTTCCCTAGTGGCTTTCTGGACCAAGTTGGCACAGACCAATCACAAGGACAGAAATCCATGATTGACTAAGACAAATCAGAACCAACTTCCAGAGATAGGGTCAATTCCCTAAATTGCTTTGCTACTAGATAATGTGGGACTGGATAGGGTGAATGATAGAGAGTCAAACATCACAAGTGCCAGAATTTTATTTTAATATACTTGAGGGAACTCTTTGTGCGGTTCTATGTTCTACATCCTTAAATAGACAACACCGAACATAATTTTGCCTTAGTTTTTGGATGATGATTCAGAAATTGTTCAGGTATAATCTCAGTCACTTCTATTTAATCAGGCAGGTCTGTTTGCTCTTAAACTAAATAGTTTCTGGATATTTTTTGAATTCCATGACTACTCTTCTAAATACTTTGTCTCTTCAGTCATCGTGATGCTAACAACTTAAGTTCTTGTGATAGACAGCAATCTCCTTCCCAATTTTACTTTGCTATGGGAGTAAATATTGTAGGAAACCTCTTAATCGATCCCACTTAATTTACTTTGTGATTGATGGACGATTCTGATTTCCACATAAAACACATGCCTGATGCTCTCAGAAGATTGAATATGTGTAACTAGTGAGTCACTCTGTGCAATGCCTGTGCATTTTTGCTCTCACTAGCTGAACTGTATGCTTCTTAAGGGTCAGGCATGTTTGTTCCCAAACCTGTTTCTGCCAGTTGTATTTGGGACTGTATCCCATAAAAATTTAAGAAATCTAAGAAAAGCAAAACAAAACTCAAGTTAACAAACAAATACATTTTTTTTTCTATAAGAGTTCAAGGAAAGTCAGTAAAACAAAACAAAACAAAAATGGCCATAGAAGAGACAGATATAAAACAAAAAACACTAAACATAGAAAGGTTCTACATACATAGGTTTTTGCAGGGATCTTTAAGTTTGTGTTCTACTTAAAGAATCCCAAACTGGACATTGTAGAATATGCATTATAAATGTGATTCATACAAGAAAGATGATGGCAAACTCTGATCAATAGATCTACTCTCGAAGAAAAGGCCTTGGTCATGAATCAAAAGCTTGATGAATGAACATACAATGATGTATTTTAAGTTAAAACCCAATGTTAATTGTATATATCATTTTGTATAATTACCCTCTTTAACTAACTTCTATTAACTAACTTCACATCAGACAAGAAGACTCATGGTATACTGGAAGGGTGAGGTAGGAAGTGTGTGTGTGTGTGTGTGTGTGTATGTGTGTGTGTGTTTACATGTTTGTTTGTTGGTGAGGGATGGTTGTTGGGATATAAGAGTCAGAATGTTAAGTCCTTACCCAATGTTTAAGTCATTTAGACTTTAGACATTGTCTAAAGTTAATGAATCAAAAATCGTATAAATATACATTCTTTAGCACTTAAAAATAACTATTCAAAAAAAGTTAAAAGTGTTAAAAAGTATTTGTCTTTGGAAAGTAGGGTTATGATAGTGGAGGGTGGGGCTACATATAAAGGCTATTGTTTTCACTATGTGCTTATTGTTTCTGAGTTTTTTAATGATGTATAAATTTTACTTCTATAAATATCAACATATTAAACAGGAGCATCTACCAGTCCTGATTTTGCTGTGGCAGCCAGCCTCTAACACAGCCTCCACAGACCCTGGCTTCCTGTATCACACCCATGTGTCCTCCTCTCCCACATCTCATGTCATATCAGATTGGTACGTGTGGCCACTAAGATGCTGCAGAGGATGGCAAGTCAGTTCCGAGATTAGATTAGAAAAGACCCTGTGGCTTTGTCAGAGGCATTGGAACCAGAGCGACTCCATTTTGAGTGAGGGCTAGGGCAATGAGGCTGAGACTTGCTGTACTGCATTCTCAGAAAGTTAGGCATTCCTGGACTAGATGTTTATGGTTGAGGGAACAAATTAATAATGTTTACTAAACAGACCCAGACTTGGGAGTGTCTGGATATCCGGATACCGGGATGACAAAGACATTCCTAATTTTGCTTTAAAGATAATAATATTAAATCTTACAAAGTATAGTAATTAAAACAAGTAATCCTTTATCACAAACTCTTGTAGCAGAGCACATCTCCCCATTTAAACAAGCACTGTACCTAGGGTAGATGCGTTCCTCCTGTAACTTTCAGGAACGCCCTACTCTGTCTATGGAGTAGCTGTTCTTTCATCACTACTTTCTTAATAAACTCGTTTTTAATTTGCACAGCAGACTTGCCCTGAATTCTTTCTTACGCGAGATCCAAGAACTCTCGCTTGGCGTCTGGATTGGGAACCCTTTCCTGTAACAGCTTCTGTCTCCCTCTTTCTCTCTCTCTCTGCATTCTCTCTCTGTCTCCCTAAGTGCTCCTTCAGGGGGAAGCCAGATGCTGCCTTATGAGAGGACTTGTGAAGAGGCACCTGAACTGAGGAACTGAAACCTTCTCCCAAATCCTTTAAATCTCATTTCTTATTTGTAAATTTTAGATAATAATACCTTCCTTGTGACTTATTGTAAAGTTTAGATATAAAGTATTTAAAGTTCAAGATATAGACCCACAATCATAGTTGACCTTATCATTGTAAATGTTTTAATTATCCATATATTTCTTAAGCTTGCCAAAGTCACTCAGCTTATATGTGGCAGACATACGAATCTAGAACAGACTTATCTGCATCCTAAGTCCATTATCTGGAGTGAGTACTGCGGAATTGCATGCTTCCAGAAAAGGCAAGATAGAGAAGAAAATAAATATTGCGTATATCAACTCTGACAGGAATGGCGGAAATAACCTGCTAGAAGACTTTTGAACAAGAGAGGAGCTTGGTGGCATGGTGGGGGTAAGAGGAGAGGAGTCATATGTGTGGGTATGGATTAGCTTTTTATTGGAAATATGGAGAAAGGTCTTCATGTCTATCATCAGTAGAAAGATCAACCAAAAACTTCCTGGAAATTTGAACCAGAGTCTCAGAACCTTCCAGGTTTGCAGTAAGGCAAGTCAGGGACATAAAGTTGTTAAAATTGAGCCAAAAACAGATGACAGGTTTTGGTAGGAAGTTAGAAGCACTCATTTTGACTGGAAGGCAGAAATGAAGTAAGTTTAGACAACAGGCAGTGACTCCAGCACTGAGAGATTAAAGGCTAAATGAAGAGAACAGAGAACAGGATGTGGAAGGCCCAAAAAGAAATGCTTGTGCTCAGTCTTGTGAGCTGAGGATCAAGAGACTGGTCTTTAAGGAACACAGCCTCTAAAATGTGGTAAAAAAAATTAGTTGTGCATTTGAACTATTGGGTGAGCTGGATAGGATGAATGCTCCTCAAGACTTGGGCAGAGGTATCTGATGTCAGTGGTACAGGATTTGGGGAAGACCATTTTCCTTTCCCTGCACTTGGTCACTAACCGTGGTTCACTCTGATATCCTGAGAGTGAGAGGACACCCCACAGTGGAGACAAGCTGCACCTGCTCGGTAGTCCATTTGGCCTTAGGTAGTGTGAGTCAAGGTGGAGCTACAGTTTTTTTTTTTTCCTGTGGTGCTTTGCTGGATGGAGTAGAACAGTCATTGCCTAAAGGTTTGTGGCTTGCTAGGCCACCCCTTTCCTGGTCCTTTGATTAGAAAACACAGGCTTTGTTGGACTTTTTTGTCTGTGTGTGTTTTTGTTTCCAGATTGCCAACATCTTTAGCTTCGGGTCTGAGATCAAGGAAAAAAACAAACAAACCCAGAGAACTCACCATTATGCTGTTCCTCTCGTAGTAAGATTCCAATAGTTCTGCATCCCTTTTTCCCATCCTTCAAAGTCTTCTTGTGTTTATACATAACGCCCAGGATTTTTAGTTCTACTTAGTGGGAGGAAGAGGAAAAGGTAAGTCTACTCCATCCACCCAAAAGTAGAATTCTGCTCCTCTGAACAGTATTTTAAATTTCTTGTTACCATTGTCAAATCCATATTGCTCAACTAGATCTGTCCAAAGAGCTCTGGCAAGTGAGTTTGCCTTATTGAATGGTTTCACCTGGACAGACCATGAAACGCTCAAATTAAGCATAAATGTATGGGCTCACTCCTTGCTCCTTAGCACCTTAGCCCTCCTCCTCTTTTTACTCTATTCTGGTTATTATTACCACATGGCCATCCAAGCTGGAAACCAGGAGCTATTCCTGTCTGCCTTTCTTTACCTCACCTGCCATGTCTTAGCCAGCTAAGTACTAAGCTGTGCCCACCTTTTCTTTCTCACCCATTACTTCTGTGGGTTTCAGCATATTCCAGTTCCAGTAATTTGTATCATCATCTGTTCTAAACATTCTCCTCTTGCATGTTTGAAACTTAATGTGACCTTCATTTTTATTTCTTTTTCTTTTTCTTTTTTTTTTTTTT
>NW_012105054.1:1561447-1585613 GCF_000951045.1 Mandrillus leucophaeus | reverse complement strand
TTTTTTTTTGAGAGAGAGTCTCATTCTGTCATCCAGACTGCCAAACTGGAGTGCAATGGTGCGATCTTGACTCACTGCAACCTTCACCTTTCAGGTTCAAGCGATTCTCCTGCCTCAGCCTCCCCAGTGAGTAGCTGGGATTACAGGCATTTGCCACCATGTCCAGCCAATGTTTTGTGTTTTTAGTAGAGGTGGGGTTTCACCATGTTGGCCAAGCTGGCCTCAAATTCCTGACTTCAGGTGATCACCCACCTCGGCCTCCGAAAGTCCTGGGATTACAGGAGTGAGCCACCGCACCCGGCCCATTTTTCTATCCACTATTGCTCCACTTTTTTTTTCTGTCCTGTATGGTTACTCACCTTTGCCTATACCCAAAAGTTCCAAATGTCATCAACTCTATGATTGACATCTCTCCCATCAGGATCTTCCTATCTATTTCCACTCTCATCCTCTGGATCTTAAATACTAACAGAGCTGTGCTCATGTCCAGCTCTGCATCCCCTCTCATCTGTGTTATCACAGTTGCCTCCTAATTGATGCTTCCTCCTCCAGTCTGCAGCTATCTTTCATGTACACTGATTCATTTTCTTGAAGCAATGTTTTTCAATGAGGTTCTCTTGCTTCAAAACTTCCAGTGGCTCTTGATTACCAGTAGAATTATGTCCAGGGGTTTTAGTTTGATGCTGAAGACCCTCCATGATCACATCTTTTGTGCTGGGTTTCTTTTCTGAGTTTTGCTCGTTTCTCTCCCCCAGACCCTGTCGGCCCTTTGCAGCGACCCCAGGCAGGTTGTGAATGATCAGCTAGTTCATCCTGAACCAATGCTTTAATTCAAGGGCAGCAGAGATTAGGTTGTCTGGTTTATTACTTCTGGCCTTGACTACAAGAGATGTAAGGTGAAGGAGGGAAAAAATATAACAAAGCAAAGATGAGTGATGTGAGAAGATGTAGATTTTTTTAAAAAATCACTCCACATTGAAGCTATCCTGATGTAAACAAGAGTGCTGGGGAAGTCTTTCTCCACAGGCCAGAGGAGGGAGGTGTGGGCTCCCAGTGGGCCATGCCTGTGACTTCAAAGATACGAACATACCAGTTGGCAATAAATATTTATAAAATGAGACATAGGTATTTAGACCATTAGCCTGCCACATCATCCTTCTGCACAATAAAACACAAAGTTTAAATCATAATAAAAACAGGCAGAACAAATAGTAGTGGACCTAAATTGAGGCTCGGGTAAATGTTCAGATTTATTTTAAAACACAGATCTCTGCATATGGGCATTATAGACAAAACCAGATTTTCAAATGGCCACAACTGTTTTGCATTCATCTCCCTTTGTTTCTTTTATATTTTTAATGAAAGGAAAAGGTTTTCTCTAAACTCATGGTCTCTTTTCTTTTGTCTTATAACACTTCATCATATCCAATAAGACTAGGGATATCTTTGCCTTGTCAAGTCATGTGATTCATTTGGTAAAATGAAAGAAAGAGGCACTTGACTCTCAGGAGGCACATTCATTTCATCCAAACCAAATTTTTAAACTTTCTTCAAAGTGTAAGCTAAGCAATTTCCAGCTATGTGTCTAATGCAGAACCTTTCTTCTCCACAGATCTTCCTTGAAATTTGCCTACCACAATCACAAACTAATAAGCTTCAGGAGTGAACATAGGCTGTTGAATTCACAGAAAGTTTTAGGGGAAGTTTAGGGCTTATCCCAAATTCTGGTCTTTCTGAAGTCCTTGCTGATTATAAACTAATGGTTACATTATCTTTCCTTTGAAACTGTGGGAAACAACTAGATAATGGGACAAACTCACTTAAGTGAAGCAGCTAGTGCCTGACAGAAGTTTAACGTGCTATACCTTCCAAATGAAAGAGACTGCCTTCCCAGGCACCCTCGACGTCTCTACCTCTGAGGCCTGGCTGCAGGTTGGGGGGTCTCCCAGTCTGGAGCACTGTCCAAATGCTGTCACTGAGACCACCTTTGTAAAAATTATGACAGTGAGAAAATTATGACCGTGAAAGAGATCTGCCATAACTAACTCTATCTTGCCTTTAACCTGCAAACTGCCCTTGGTCATTTCCGAGTGTGGGGCAAACTAACTTTGGGAGAAATTTAGTTCATAGTTTAAATGACAATTGTTCTTCCCCAAACTAAACTACTTTTATAAAACTAATAAAAGACCAAAAGTTGACGAGGATGAGAGGGGCCTGAATTCTGCTAAGATGTTGGTGGATTATCAGCCATTGTTATGGAGGTCATGAGATTTTTTAACTTCTTCAAGTACTCCTGTAAATAACATCACTATTGTATTAGGTTGGTGCAAAAGTAATTGTGACTTTTGCCATAATGGCTAAAACCCCAATTACTTTTGCACTAATCTAATAGAGCCTAAGATTGGCCTTTTCAGACTGTGAATTTCTGATGACTGGGTGGCGCCACTCAGACCCATGACTCATGACAACCAGTCCTGTACCCCTTACCTGGGAGCAGACTCAGCATACAGGAACCATTTTTCACACCCCTATGATTGCCTCCCCTACCAATCAGCAGCACCCATTCTCTAGCCCCCTGCCCACCAAACTATCTTTAAAAACCTCTAGCCTCCACATTTCTAGAGAGGCTGATCTGAGTAGTAATACAACTGCAGTCTCCTGTTTAGCCATCTCTACATATATTAAACTCTTTGTCCATTGCAATTACCGTGTCTTAATAAATCAGCTCTATCTGGGAAGTGGCGGAGATGAACCCATCAGGCAGTTGCATCATTTCAGCAGGGACTTTTATGGATAGATGTGTGGATTCTGGAGTATAAGCTCCAGAATCACAGGATATGGCATGGGAAAATGAACATACAGCCTAGAGTTTAGTGGTAAAAGGTTGAGTTTCACTTAAATGAACTTGAACCAGTGATTTGGAATTTCTGACCTTTAGTTCTCTCACTTATAAAATGGGAACAATATTGAGTTCTCAGTGTTTTTGTGAGAATTCACTGTGGAAGGTCTATGCTCTCTTCTCCCTGCTGCTGTCATTGCAGGAAGGAACAGCTTCAGCCATAGGTGACAGTGGCACACATCTCACTGAAGGCAGGGAAGGACAAGTTGAAAACATGGATTTTTGGGTTGTACCATGTCTTACAATGGTATCATTCAACAATTTTTAAAATTAGATTTTGGAAAACATTTTCTGATCTTCTACCTCATTGCATTCTTTCAACTGTCCAGTGAAGGCAGGTAAAAGAATTATGCTCACAGCAAAAAATGAGATATACATGCAAGAATTGTCCACAGCCACATTGCTATTTTGTTTAGAAGTCAGTCAAGAAACTTCTTCATGTACTTCTTTATGTAATTCAATAAAATTACAAATCCTACTGGCAAAGCCCTTTTCAATCGAATAAGAGGAATTAAGAAATTTCCAGGCAAGAAACCTTTGATGGTGGTATCCATCAAAGGTTTTATGGATGCAAGAAGTTTTCCATAAAGAAACTTATTATTTTTAATTTTTAGTTGAGCCCAGCTTACAAAATCCTCGTAAGAGAACATGAAAGAAGAACAAGTCTAATTTTGATACGTTTTATGTTTGACCAGAAGGACTCCTCAGTTCAATTACTTGGTTTCCAGGTCAGAATTTCCAGGTCAGACAGATTGTGGCACCCATCAATCAGTATTTGTAGCCCTGATCCAAAGTTCACTGAATACTGTTTCCATACATTGACAATGGACAGTTGTAACATCTTGAAAATGTATATTTTAAAGATGAATATGATTAAAATCTCTTCCATTTGTATTTCTCCTTCCTGTAGTACTTCAAGCCTCACCGCCAATTTACAGAGCACAGAATAAAACAGAAGAGAATAAAATGATATGGGTTGCAGTTTTCCAGTTGTAATGAACAAAAGGATAGGAGCCTCAGATCCCTAGTTCTGAACTCTGCCTGGGTTCCTCCCCAGCTCTGTGACATTGACCAAGTTATTTGATGTCATGAGCGTCAATTTCCTCATATAAAATATGTCCTCACTTAACATCATTGATAATTTCTCGGACACTATGGCTTTAAGAGAATCAACTATGAGAAAACCAATTTTTCCCATAGGCAAATTGATATAAACAAAACTTAGGTTCTTATGGCATATTTCTGGTCACACAAACATCACCAAACTTCTAGATAAAGACCAAAACATTAAACATTGAAATAAATGTGAGCAATATATACATTTAGGAAAGATTAATTAAAACAAGTAAGATAATTATTATATTTACTCAGTTCTTTTAGTTCAGGGTCTTGGGTGGCCGGAGCGTACCTCAGCAGCTCAGGGCACAAGGTGGAACCAGCCCTGGACAAGACGTCCTCCGATCTCAGGGTACATTCACACCAGGACACTTTAGACATACAAGTTCACCCAACGTGCACATCTTTGGGACATGGGAGAAAACTGGAGGGCCTGGAGAAAACCTGCAACAGACATGGGGAGAATGTGCGAACCCCACGCAATCAGTGTTAGAACAAAAAAAAGTGTGGTGACCTTATAACAAGATCACGTTGAAAGAAGTGATACTATTTGAGGACCAGCTGTACAAAGATGGTGATGAGGTTGAGGAGGATGATAACTACCTCCTAGGATTATTATGAAAATTAAATGAAAAGTGTTTGAAAATTGCTAACACAAGATCAGGAACATGATAAACACTCAATAAACGTATGCATTTGTTTTCTTTCCTCCTACATATTGTCTTCAGAGTATCTTTTTGGGGGCTCATTATACCAAATTCCAGTTTGGATAGAAGCTTAGAAAGTTTCAACTTCCCTAATTAACTAGTCAGATCTTTAATTCTTTCATTCAATGAATCACAAGCAATTTAGCTGAGTAAAAAGTTTGATGTAACCGTTTCCTATAAGAACGTGTTTAAATTTTGTTTTTGAGGTTGCAAGAGCATTGATGAACTTTTGGAGAGGGGATTTTGTTTATTTGCTTGTTGCTTTATTTTTAAAAATACTTACTAATGAGATTGGTAAAGACAGCTGGTCTACCCCTGAGACAACCCAAGAACAGGAAAAAGAAATCCACTGAAATTCTGACCTGGAAACCAAGTAATTGAACTGCGAAGCCCTTCTGATCAAACATAGAATGTATCAAAACTAGACTTGTTCTTCTTTCATGTTCTCTTACAAAGATTTTGTAAGCTGGGCTCAGCTAAAAATTAAAAATAATAAGTTTCTTTATGGAAAACTTCCTGTGTCCCTTAATGTCCACTGAAGTATATAAAAAGCTCATTTGTAATTAGGCCCCCTGGCCTTCTAGATCCCAAGATTTTTGAAAACTTGGGGAGGAAAACAAGCCAGCATTTTTTTTCCCCCCAGTACCAATAGTCTAACTATTGAATTTACCTTGGGGGCTTTCAAAAAAAAAACAAAACACTATGGGTATGTTTATTATGTAATGTAATGTAAGAATCCACTTATTCACTTAGGGAGGCCGAGACGGGTGGATCACGAGGTCAGGAGATCGAGATCATCCTGGCTAACACGGTGAAATCCCATCTCTAATTTAAAAAAAAAAAAATACAAAAAACTAGCCAGGCGAGGTGGCGGGTGCCTGTAGTCCCAGCTACTTGGGAGGCTGAGGCAGGAGAATGGTGTAAACCTGGGAGGCGGAGCTTGCAGTGAGCTGAGATCCCGCCACTGCACTCCAGCCTGGGCGACAGAGCGAGACTCCGTCTCAAAAAAAAAAAAGAGAATCCACTTACTGTTTTGGTGATTGACTGGAGCCTTGAAGAAAGCTGAAGGTATGCACTTAAGCATTCTACTTAAAACATAATGTGATGGCAAATTTCATATGACATACGTCCAAAGACTATGCTATATTTTGGGATAACCATGTTTTCCTCTATGCAGATTTAGATGCCTTTATTTCTATCCAGCTACTGCATGTACTGGTGAAGTTTTTAATTCATTTATTCAACAAGAATTTACTAAATGCTTGCGACGTCCTAGCCAGTGTTCGAGACATGAGAGATATAGCAATTAAAGGAAGTTTAAAATTGTTTGCCTTTAAGGAACTTGCATTCTAATATAGGAAGTTAGCCATATTTTAATATGTAATATATACTAGTTAGTATATTAATATAGGATATGAGCATATAGTTATTGACAAAACTTAATGTGTCCAAGACGAACCTGAGTAAAAGGAATCACCGGCTGTCTTCTCAGGGGAATGCCTCATCTACTCCAGAGTTTATCGGAATCTATAAGGTGTTCACCTTGAACTGTTTTTGATTGACTAGGCTATCTTACAACTCTGTAGGGACAGAATTTAAGTTGTAGAAACTGATAATAATGCATAGTTTCCTATCCATAGCAAAGCAAATGCTTCCTGGGCATAGCAACGAATATTAATTTTCTCAAGTAAAGAATATAAATCTCAAAGAACCAGCTTTAACATTTTACTGTTCACTCAGTTAATAAACAAAATAAAATCTTTGACTTGTTTTTATTTTATATTTGTATGAGATACACATCAGCATTATGCTGTTTATATATTTATTTATATACAGTATTATATTAGTATATAATATGGCATATTGCAAGATGATAATGTGCTAGGAAGCAAAACAATATAGGGAAAAGAGATGGAGGAAGAATTCCAGGTGGAGGGAATTGCTAGTGTGAAGGCCCAGAGATGCAAATCTGTCTAAGTATCCTGGGAACAGCAAGGAGGCTCAGAAGTTTGGAGCAGATGAGGTTGGAGAGATACGGGGGGTGGGACAAATATGATATAGCCTTGGAGGACTTCAAAAGCTATGACTTTTCTCTGGGTGACATGGGAAGCACAGATCGGTCTCTAACAGTTCTGGGGCCAGGGCAAGAGGGAAAATAGAGATCCACAGCCACACCCTTGACCTTGCCCCTTAGCCATTTATTAAGCTTAGAGGTGTGGACAGATCTTACGCAGATTGTCCTGGAGAGGATAGACAGAGAAGAGGCTCTCACAGAAGTGATCTGGGATCATTTGGTCAGAGAATTCCTGTCCAAGCTCCTCATATTGCAGCAGCAGGTGGAGAGAGAAGAGAAAGGGGCTCTGTATGATCGCTGTCTCTTGGCTCTTGAAGACAACTGTTAGTGAGAGGAGGGGCTGAGTCAGGCTTAAAAATGTGGGGCTCAAGCCAGGGCTGGTAATAGAGAAGGAGTGGAGGGTCCCAAGCAGAGCTGTAAAATAAGTGGACCTAAATAGTAAAACTGTCTTTTTAACTCTTGAGTGGAGAACATAGCATTAGGGGTAGGGAAAGCAAGGTCTAGACAAGGTGGCAAATTAGGAGGCTACTTCATTAAGTCAGACAAAAAGTGATGGGTGCTTGGAATAAACGGTAACGGGAGAGTCTGAGAAGAGTTCAGGTTCTCGATATATATTGAAATTAGAAGTAACAAGATTTGACAGAGCCCACATCTAATATGAGAGAAAGGGAGAATTCAGAGATGTCTGTAGAAGTACTGGCCTGATTATCTGGAAAGAAGGAGGAGTCCTCAGGATGAGATGAACTTTAGCTAAACGTTTTGCTTTCAACATGTTTTTTCTTTTGTTCAAAGGAGGTTAGGCTGGGATAGAGAGGAGTGTAAGGATTGATTAGGGTAGTCCGCTTTCTATTTTGAAGCCTGGTTTTTGAGGTTCAGGAGAAATTCTTTTTTGCTGTTTTTGAGATGGAATCTCACTCTGTCACCCTGGCTGGACTCAGTGGTGTGATCCCGGCTCACTGCAACCTCTGCCTCCCAGGTTCAAGCGATTCTCCTGCCTCACCCTCCTGAGTAGCTGGGATTACAGGCACCCACCACCATGCCCAGCTCATTTTTGTATTTTTAATAGAGACAGGGTTTCACCATGTTGGCCATGCTAGTCTTGAACCCCTGACCTCAGGTGTTCCGCCTGCCTCAGCTTCCCAAAGTGCTGGGATTACAGGTGTAAGCCACTGTGCCCAGCCAGGAGAAATACCTATTTGGAGGAGGAGCCTATCAAAATGATAGAAATCTGGGAGTGAAGCTGTGGTGTCACCCTTCTTGGCTTGGAAGACCGGAAACACAACTAGTCATAGTCAAAGTTGTTTCTCTCTCTCAATTTTTTTACCCAAATTCAAGTAAAATCTCTTAAAGGTAGAACTCAGTCTTCACTATCACTCTGGGGAATTGGGACAAGGGTCTGTGTTCAAACTTGAGGTAAAGCAATGTAGAAAAAAATAATAATAACATCTTGAAAGACACCATGCCTAAAATGGCAAGGCGTGACCTGCCACAACCTTCTGATGAGAAGACCACAGAACCTATTCAAGGCAAGATGTCTCCTCAGATGAAAATGACAACAGAGTGAAACTGCAGCTCGTTTTTGGGAAGGGAAGCCCTAGCTCAATCCTGGATTTCCCACAGTCAAACAGCATGAATGCTGACACTCTTGTACCATGGGCAGTGAATCCTCATAGACAATACCATCAAGAAGACACTTGTGGCCAGGCGCAGTGGTTCATGCCTGTAATCCCAGCACTTTGGGAGGCCGAAGCGGGTGGATCACCTGATGCCAGGAGTTTGAGACCATCCTGGCCAACATGGTGAAACCCCATCTCTACTAAAAATACAAAAAATTAGCCGGGCCTGGTGGCGGGCACCTGTAATCCCAGCTACTCGGGAGGCTGAGGCAGGAGAATCGCTTGATCCTGGGAGGCGTAGGTTGCAATGAGCCGAGATTGTGCCACTGCACTCCAACCTGGGCAACAAGAGCAAAACACCTTCTCAAAAAAAAAAAACAAAAAACACTTGCCTTAGTTCACAATTAATGAGAATGAGAAATCATGGTGCAGAACCAAAAATAGAACTGTTTGAACTAAAAAATGTTATTTAAAAAAAACGAACGGGAACAATACAAACAATAAAATGCATGGTGAGTTTTGGAGTTTTGTACCTGTATCTGTAGAACGCCCAGAGTACAGTCTGTGAGCAGACGCACGCATTGGATTAACCCATGAGGAACCTGTGTATCCATTTCAGGAAACCCTAACAGAGGACGAAATCAAGACACACTGGGAACCCCCTCACTCCTTCTCACACGTTATTGGAAATGTGCTAATTATTCCATCTTGTATATGAAGGTTTTATAAGATTTTTCTTTATGCAGTGTTTTTAGTTATAGCTCAATCAATCTATAAAAATATTTTGTCCTAATGATTCAGTATGTCTGACTTATAATGTTAAACTTTCTTCCAGGTCAGTTAATCTGCCTTTTGCTTTCTTCTTTGGTTGTCTATATGTCATTTCCTCCTAGCTTGAAATGGAACAGCCTACCCCACTGTCAATTCTGTACCATTCATAAAACATTTTCCATTTTCTAGGCTTTCACTATAGCTCAGGCTTGCTTTTCCTCTCTAAACTGAAAGGTAACATTTATTGACACACAATGATTCTATATTTTTATCTATTTCAGAAGGGTTTGCAATCATGATACATTAATTTCCTGCAGCTGCCATAACAATTTATCATGAATTTGGTAGCTTAAAACAAAACAAAACAAAATTCTCTCACAGTTCTAGAGGCCAGAAGTCCAAAATCAAGGTGTCTACAGGGTTATGCTGACTCCAAAGTCTCTAAGGGAGAATCTTTTCTTATCCCCTGCAGCTCCGGTGGCTACAAGCATTCTCTAATTTGTGGCCCATCACTCCAGTCTGCCTCAGTCTTCACAGGGACTTCTACTGTAGTCCACATCCTCTCTCTTCTGTCTGCCTTTAATCTCCCTTTGTCTTTTCCTGATATTTATCATTAGAGTAGGATTCAATTACATAATCTAAGATAAACCTACCTCAAGATTTTTAACTTACTTAGATTTTTTTAGATTATTTTTTCAAATGAGGTCACATTTATAGATTATAGGGTTTAGGGCATGGACATATCTTTTTAGAAGCCACAGTTCAACTCACAGCACTTACTGGGTGGATGATCTCTACTCCCAGATCTTTGTTACTACAGCGGCTATTGGTTATCAAAAGTGATGTTGTCAATGTGGATTTCGGGAGGTAACAGGCATCACTGGGTTCCAGGATGAGCAGCTATTGGTATAAGTCTGCTCTTCATTAAGTATCTACTTTTAAACCATCCTTGGCTGAACATAAATGTCCCTTCTTTTTTGTAAAATTATAAACCAGGGGCATATAGTATGTTAAATAGAAACTGTTCACTTAAGAATCATACCCAGTCTTGATTAGATTTATATAGTTGTCTTTCTGCATTTCCTATTTTTTTCAGAGTAGAAAACACTTGAAATTTCAACAATGTACAGCAGGTTGTCAGATTTAGCAGGTATCCAAAGGAATTATGAAACTTCACTGAAGGTAAGTATTTTCTGGTATGATGTCTCTAATACTTCAAAGAAAGATTTCAGCTGGGCACATTATTACTACAACAGACAAGGGCATAGTGACCACAAGCTGTAATTGATTTGGACTGAAAAATTCCAAGAGATAGAAAGCCACAGCTTGAATTCAGGAATAATAAATGAGTTTATTAGTTAAGATGGCAACACTGTAAATAAATATAGCAATATGAGTCTTCCATTTTAAGCAAGCTTTATTAATTATGTGAATTAGGAGAGTCAGTCCTCAAATGCACATCTATAACTTTCATTGGCCAGACAGGTTATAGTCCCAATAGCAGACTTTGACTCAAAGTATGTTCATGTGTATGTCTGTGTGCTAACATATGCTCATCATTTAGACATGTGCAATGCACTCCTTCTTCTGTAAGAAATAACTTGTGAGTGGCCGAAATTTGAAACACATGTTGTTGCCATAATAAGATAGGGTACCAAGGAAGAATTTACTAATGTGATTAGCAAAGATCTAGGGGTTTCTATGCAATTCTATTATATGTAGATGTTCTGGTGCAAGGATATGAAAATTGATGAATGGTTTTGATTTAGAAGTATAAAACTCTAATTACAGCACAGAAATGAGTTATAAATTTATTAAGAATTAGAAATGTCAGAATGCATAGGATTTTGAGACATCTCAATCACACTTAAATATAGTGGATTAGGAATGTTCTACAAGGGATAGCAAACTGTCTAGTTCAAAATAACAAGGAAATTTGGAGTATTCCCTTCTCCATCACATGAATTGATTATGGCCAATATTATCATTTACAAGTTCTCTAAGTCTTAAGGTTTTAAGTTTGAGTTACAATGAAAAATGTTTCCATTTAAACTAGATTTAGCAACTGAATCCCTGTGGCAATGCCTGAAATTTACCATGAAAGTATAAAAGAAAGATACCTATGAGATTTCCTTGTTTTTGTAATTTAGACAACAAGTAGCTGTTCTGTGGGGTTGGGCAAAAGAACTGCAAAGATGGGAAATTAGTGGTGGTGGCAGGGTTTCTTTAGGAACCTGGCGTATGAAAAGAATCCACATATCATCTCTTGAGGAAGTAAGTTGAAGACTGAGACAAACGTAGAACTCCAAGGACTTAGATTCCCTTGTTTTTGTACTTTCCTCTGCAGAGCTGACGTAACTAAAATAATTTCCACTGACAGTTATGGCCCTCCAAGAGAAGCAAAGAAATTGACACTATGCCGGTTGCCTAGGTTAATATACTCTTGCAATGGGGTATAACGGGGGATAAAAGAGACAGGTTGATTGAGGCATTAAGCCTTCTAATTTTTTTCACTTGACTTGAAGGAATGCCAAGGAGGCCCCATCATGAATATCATCTGAAAAATCATGCTAAATAGCACCATAAGGTATGATAACTTAGAAGGTGGTTTTCAAACTGTCTTATGCCCCAGACGCCAAATAATTTTCTGGGAACCAGTTACATCTACAGTAGAAATTGTTATTTGAGAAGCAGTGGAGCCTGGACCTGGAAACTCGTTTCATTTCTCCCTCACCTCAGCTCCACCTCCCCTGGAGTCCCCAGAGGCAGAATTGTAACTCCCCATGAAACATTGTTTGGATTTGAAAAATTGCTCATCTATCAGGAAGATCAAGGGAAATACTGCCTTAGGCTTAGGAAATGATTTTATCTCCTATTTTTCTCTTTCATTCTCCTGTCATGTCGTCGTCCTTTTTCTTTTTGTCTCTGTTTCTTACACTTTTGTTTTAAAAATTTGGTGTGTCATTTTTCCCAAAATTACATAATCATAATAACTCGACTTTTAAAGTTAGCTAAGTCTTATCCTTGGGAGAAGGAGTTTCATATTGTGTTGTATACCACAATCATGTCATCAGAGCTTGGTCCATAGTTCATTATCACCTCTTTAGTCTCGTTTTTCCTCTGGAAAACTAGATTTCTGTGGTCTTGACTGTGAAGGCTTTCTAATCCACTTCCGTAAGGTAGTTTTTCCTCTCCCTCTAAATTCATTGTTTTCCTGCTCACACCCTTGGCCATTCTCTTTCTCTCTTCCTAATAGCTGGTATAGAATCTGATGCAGAAAACCCAGTGGGTGTTACTACTTTGAAGTAATACATAGTCTTTTCAAAATCAGAATCCTTATAAAATAAAAGTAAGTAATAGTGTGAATTCTAAACCCAAATAGGTGCAAGTCATAATGGGTATATGCATGTTCAATGTTCCCCTTCATCTACCTCTTTTGCTTCCAGTCACTATTTACAACAGCAAAACAAATTAAAAATAGTAAATCATAGAAGAGAAGTATGCCCACTATGTCTCTACGGAAAGCGTGTTTCTTGAGGGCAGCGAGCCTGGGAATGTTTCATTAGTATACTCTGCTGTGTGCACCTAAGCTCTTCATGCTCAGCACAATTGAATGCTGATGTGCGTTGAGCCAGATCACTATCAAAGTCTTATTGGGAACTGAGCCCTGGGTTATTAAGGTGCTGTCTCTCATTATTGCTGCAGCCTCTGCGGATGGAGAAAACACACCCTTTACACTTGTAGACAATCCCTGTATTGTTTTCCTTCTGGATATCCTTGCCTTCAACATGGACATACCCGTGGAATTTATACTACCATAGCGCTTCTTTTTCCTCATCATACAACATGATTTGGCGATCTGCTGAGTAAGTACCAGGAGTAGGGAAATTAGTCACCCTTAGGATTTTAGCGGGAAAGGGAGAGTGCTTTGCCAAGCCTCCCTTGGGCAGGACTGTCTCCGTATTCATGGCTCTGTCTTCCCAACCTATGTTCCCCAGTAGGAAAGAATGTGCAACACTGATGCTCTACTGTGGCCTGACATGCATTCTTCTGACTGAATGAGGAACCATCTCATCTATCCACATTTAAGCCTGGAAGAAAAAATACTAAAATAGATCCAAGAAAAATTCTTCTCCAAACTCCTTAGATTTGTGGCTAGTGCTCTCCTGAAAGAATAATGAAGTTGTTCATTAAGTGCCTGGTATGCTCCTAGGAGCTGACTTTGGTTCCACAGAATAGGGGTGGGGGTAGAGAAAAAGCCACAGTCCTCTCTGCCAGAGAACAGACACGGCTGACCTTTCCAGTGGACAGATGTGCCTGTTCTCTGGCAGAGAAGACTGTGGCTTTTTCTCTACCCCCATCTCCTCCCAACTGCCTGCCCCAGTTTCAGGAATGGCACCATTAGAGATTAATTCCTTTGGGTCTAGAAGGCCTTTTGGTCTAAACACAGTCCATATTATCCCCTCCCCACAATAAAATGTAGATATGTAGGTACCTTTGGGATTGTTCAGTTCAGTAAGACCGAAGAACAATGGAAATATTTAAGTGTCCTAAATTATAAATGTGGAGAATGCTTATTATCTTTTTCTAGTAAGAGTTCTGAGTTTATCTTTATCAATTTGAGTAAAAAATTTAAAATACCATCTCTTACAAGGTAGGGCATTAGTTCATTTCTTTTCTTTGTACAGAGGCCATCATAAGAATGTTCATGAGATTCTGTATAAGTGGCTCTCAGAAATCTGGGGTTGAAAAGCAAAGCCCTTAAATGCCTTCTAATAATTATCCACAAGTGGAATACACTGACATCCATTAAAAATTACAGAGGTGATTCCAATATGAAAAATCAGTTTTGCAATTTTGTTTCATATGGTGAGTTTCATTTTAAATTGAAATTAAAATATGTTAATTCCCATTGATACAGTCTCAAGTATTGTCAAACCCCACAAACACGTTAGAAAACTATCTAAGACAAAGTTGACACAGAAAGAGACAAACACAAATACCGAGAGGTTGAAGCATAATGGAGCTCTCTTTTTGTTGAATCTATGATACAGTGGTAAAAACTAGCTTTGCACAATTATGACATGAGAGTGTATTTCTTATTCTTTGGTTTGATTTCTGTAAGGTGTTTGAAGCATATTACATTCTTTCTGAGTGTTCACACTGTCAATATTTGCAATGGGAAGGTCAATGTTAGACATTGGGAGAGGGACTCTGGATATAGGAAATGAAGAAACACCTATAAGTTGTCTTCCCTCCCAACTTTTCTCCCCTCAGCGAATGCTCTGTTCTTTTATCCATGAGGGGCCATTTCTGGTGACCTACATATACATTTGGGATGTGTTATAGAATGAATGCCAACTGACCTGCCGACCAAGCTGGAAGATACACACACCCAGAGGACTCTATGGCAGCACTGGGCATAAAAAACATGCCTCCTGGAAGTGTGTCTGCCAGCATTCTCTGGTTATTATATAAGACATGGCCTTTCTTGAATGTATCTATAGTTCAGACAAAATTCAGCCTGCAACTGGAACCCTGAATTCACTCAGGAAATGTGGCAGTAATATGTGAGACATATTTCTGGTTCTGAGCCAGCATCGTAGGCACAGTAACACTAGGGACTTAAGGTTGAAAATGTGGTTTCAATAAGAATGTTCTCAAGGAAATGTGTGTATTGGAGATAATTTAGATCTACGTGGAGACTTGCACAGACCTCTACAAAACCCTAGGAAGAATATTCGAGATCTGTATAACGTAAAAACAGTGAATCCAGTAAAAAGCTCAGATTCCTTATTAGAGCCTTTCCTTCTTTGCTCGGTATTACAGGCTGCCAGATAGTGTGGTTTCTCTGGAAAATATTGATTTTTATTGAGGGCTTATCTAGAACAAATTATATGACAGACATAAGAAAATCAAATCATGAAATTTTTAACTACTAGGTAGCTTTAGAGTATATGTAAATCATAAATTATTTTATACACACATACACACACGCTTTTCACTTATAAAACACAAATCAATAAATAATCTTCTCCTTTATAAAGAATACTAAAAATTAGTCTATAACTTCCAGGCAAAGTAGAAATTTTTACATTTAAAAGGTTTGTGTTAGCTCCCATAGCTTTAAAAACACAAAAACAGACAAACAGAACACTCCGGATGGTTTGGGGAGTGTACACTACAAGGCTGAGACAGTAATAAGAATCGTTCTCCAGGTGAGCTACAGCACATATTCTATCAACGTTTTTGCCATTTTCTGTGAGTTTAGGTTTGGCACATGCGATCAGAGCTCAATGCCTTTTCGTGTTGCTGTTTTTGGGAAAGAGAAGGATCTGATTGTAGCTGGAAGTTTGGCTCCAGAGCAATGAGATGTGTTGAACCTCAGAAAATCTCAGACAGGAAGATTAGTTCCTCTATAAGTATTCAAAGGTTTATGGACACAAAGCTCATCTGAACTCTCTAAACCTATGGAGTCTGCCAAGTTGGCTAGAATAACTGACACGATTGGGCTTTTTCCCAAGCCTTCCATCACTTTCACTCTGATCCCTGCCAGAAATCAAACAAGAAAAAGCCTTTCTTGTCGTGTTTTGACACCCCCTGCTTTAGTCCCCGCTATAAACTCGGCATCCAAATATTTCAGCATATCAACTGAAGGTTGATAATATACATGGGCAAAGGTTCAAAGGGTGGCTAAGAGCCTGAAAAAGGGTCACTCAACCTTACATAAATAACATACTCTGAGACTACATTACAAAGTGACTGATTCCAGGTCCAGCCATGTTAACAGTCTTTTCCTATAGCCTGGATGTCTCCAGTAGCACTATGCTGGGTGTAGTGTCCAGTTTAATAGGCATACTCTATGGCTGCAAAAAATACTATCTGTAATTGAAAATTTTCCTTCTATGTGAAAGAAAACGTTTTAGAAAACAAAAACCAGCATTCAGTAAATCGGTTAGGTATGAATATATCCCTAGTCATGGTATATATTGGTCACAGAATAAACTAACATTTCTTTCTTTCTTTTTTATCAAGTTGGGGTCTACTAAGTTGCCTAAGCTGGTCTTTAACTCCTGGGGCTCAACTGATCTTCCTGTGTACCTGGGATTACAGGTGCACACCACTGCACCCTGCTTTAACATTTCATTCTTCAATTCAACTTTTAACACATTTTATACACACTGGTTTCTAACATGCACTACAACTCTATTTTATCTCCTTCCCACTTAATATTTGGCCTTAGTTTACTTACTCTGATAGCTTAATCCATAGTTTAAGGAGCTATATCTCTGATTTACCTGAAGGTAAATATTGTTATCAGCTTCTACCACAATAATATATCAGACTTAATATTATTTCCATTATGTTACAAACTAAAGGATCTCAGCCTTATCTAGGGTATTCAGTACCAAGACAGCTATGGACCACCATATACACATGATGCAGCATTATGGCCAAAGATCCCTTTTAAAATGTTTTCAAAACTGCAGATTATAACTGATATACTCTTAAAGTCAATTTATTGGGTGACAAACAGACATTTTGGAAGTGGAATAGGATAGAAAACATCAGAGTTCATCCTATGTAGCATGAGTAACCAAGCAACTGGTGTCATTACAGAATTCTGTAGCCGTTATATATGTGTGTGCATATATCCTAGTCATCATGTAGAATGTGTTCTTTCCCATGAATCACAATCTGAAAGTTTGAGAGCCATTGATTTAGTGAGGCATCTAGATACTGTTGGTTTAAATTTTTATTTATGTCTATTCTCACCACAAAGGACAGAGGGGGACCTTTTCAAACCTAAGTCGGTCCAGGTTTACTAATTTGCTCAGAACCCACCAATGGCTTCCCCCTTGAAATCCCAGGCACTTCTGACCCAGAAGCTCTCCACTCTCCCCTTCATGCGCTCTGTCCCAGACATGAACGACTCCACTCTGGTCCTCAAATGCATCGGGTGTGAGCCTGCCTTGGGCCTAGCCCAGGTTGTTCTCTTGGCTGGAATTATCTTTTCCAAGATCTGGTTCTTTGTCTCACATCTTTAAATCTTGCTCCAATATCTCTTTGTGTGTGAGGCCTCCCCTGACCATCCTATTTGAAATTGTGACCACTGCTCCTGTCTAGCCCTATGCACCCCCTTCCTCTGCCCTATTATTTTCAGTGACACCACCATCCTGTATGATTGACTTGTTGTGACATTTAGTCTCTGTGTCTCTCAACTAAGATGTGAACTCCAGGAAGACAAGAATTTCTTCTGTTCATGACTGTAGACCTTTGATACTTAAAGCTGTGCATGCTACAAAGTAAGCACTTAATTTCTATTTGTGGAATTCACTGCATTTAGGGGAGAACTGCATTAAAATCCATGAACTGGAGCACTTTTCTTTGCCTCCAGGCAATTGGAGGTGTTAGAGATCTTCAAACTGTGCCTAATTCCCATTAATTCCAGCTCATCCCTCTATTCTGCTATGGAGTGGAATTCATGAGTGTCCGCCCATGGCTCATGCTAAGCCGAGAGGCTGACGAGATGAAAGGCACATATCATAGCAAATAAACTCACACTTTCTGATCACCGACAGTGTCCTTTTGTGCTTTAGTCCCCACTGACTTTTCTAGTCTCATTCCTCATTTCCCCTGGCTCTTCACAGACTCCACCTGCGTACCCAGAGCCTATTTTCTAGACCCAATGCAGCAACTGTAGTTGTCTGTCTACATTGTCTTCATGATTTCATACTTTTAAACATACTATTCCCATTGCCTGGTGGGAATGGGGTTTTCTTACCTTTTGCCATTTGCAGAACTTTTATTTATTTATCAAGAATAGAAACTTTCCCTCATTTGTGGACCATTTTCTGACCTGCCATCCAGGCGTTCTTGGCGCTCAGAAGACAGCCTGGTTGAGTAGAGAGAGGATAAGGCAAGACAAACCAAACTTTGCCATATACTAGCTTTGTGAATTTAGCAAAGTACTTTTGCCTCAGTTTTCTCACCTGTTAAGTGGGAAAATAGGGCTATTTTATGGGACTGTCTTAAACTTATTGAGATGGCATTGTCAAGCCTGACACCAATGTGTGGCAATGGTGGGGAGGGGGGGGTGTAAGTGTCTCTTTCCTCTCCCCTCTTCTGAAACACTATGTGCACATCCCTGTCAGCACTCATCCACTCTGGGCAATTTGTAGTTTATTTCTCAGTCTCCTATAATTGACTGATGTTCCTGAAAACCATGACCTGGTTCTACTCATGTTTGCATTGCAGGACCCAGCAAAGCTCCAGGCAGAGCACAGGTGCTCAGTCGTTGTTTGTGTAATAGAAAGGTGATGACAATGAAATTAATAATTATAAATGGCTAGCATTTATTAAGGGCTATTGAGTCAGTATGTCACATGGATCACCTCTTGTATTCCTCAAAACAATTCTGCAAGCCTGTGTTCCTTCTTATTCCCCCCATCTTACAGATGAAGTAACTAATTCTCAGAGAATTTAAATAACTTTCCCAAGCACAGAGCTCTGATGGAATGGAGCTGGAGTTTAAAGCCAGTCAGCACACTGAATGAGCTTCAAGCTATAGACCACACCTCTGACTGGAATTTTCTTATTTCAGGGGTAAGCCCTTGGTCAATCCTGATGCTATTTCCATGGTTCCCCACTCTACATACAAAACAATCCTGCTGGACAGGCCCAGACATCTGGCCAATGGGAACTGGACAAAGCTCCATCTGGAAGCCATCAGCACCTCTCATGGGTCAGCTGCGAGAGATTTTATTTCAAATGACCCAATACATTTCCTCTGCTTCCCCCTCACAGACAAATTTGTTGGCTGCACTGTTCTGATAGTTTAGGGGTAAAGGCCCCACTTAAATGGCAACTTACTCTCAAATCAGTGAGTCCCCAAATGCTATTTGCTATTGTCGAGGCGTATGTTTCCATTTTCCAACCAAATCTACTTCAGAGGTACTCAGATGGCTTCCTTGGTTTCCAGGTACTATAGATCTGAGAGCTGAGAGCTCAGACTGGTCCTAATTATGCATTTTATTATTATTTTTTTTTACTATTCATCGAAACAGTCTTAAGGTGGATTGCGTTATTGCATACCTATTTTCTGCTTTCAAGGTTAAGAATTTGATGGTACATATTCCCTCTGCTTCCTAAAACTGACCACGGGTCTGAAAGTCAGAGAGTCAGAGATGACCATGAATCTCTTGTAGACAATATTAATCACATTCTTATACTTCACACCTCATTGGAGAGCAAAATGAAGGTGGTGGGGCAAGTGGAGCCATAATGAAGTATTTGATTCCTATTCCATTGTCATAACTCATCGTTATCAACCCAGCCAGAAAATCGCAACTGAATACTTAATAAAACACATTCGGATTCTTTATGCTCAAGATTCAGAGACTTAAAAATCATCAAAGTACACAAATTCCTTATTCTACTCTTAACAGTAACACTTGTGTTGATTCTTGTATTTTAATATTCAAAAATACTTTTTTCAGGAAACAAAACATCAGAAGCAAAGATGAATTTTCTAAGCACTCAGGGAAGCATCCTCCAAAATTTCAAAAATCTTGCTGATATAATCAGAAAGAAAAGTTTTGAGACCAAACACTCTGTCTGTGCAACAACATACAGTTATAATTGAGAATTCATGCTTATTTTTCACGTGACTTCTTTTGTTAATGAAGGCATGCATTTCCTAAAGTCCTCTTACTCGAAGAATGTTGTGGCTGCAGATTTCTTAGTAAAATGTAATATGATTTTTTAATTAAAAATTTTTAAATTTTACATACACACATACAAACACACACCTTGGTTTATCTCTCCAAAATCACATCCTAGAAGTGGATTTGTGAATCAAGACATATGCACACTTACGAAAGTATATCTTTAATCAAATGGCCCTCCAGGAAAATGGTACCAATCTATACAACCAGTAGGAAGTGAACTCCAATATTTGAAAAGAGAGAAATAGAAACATGGATAAATTATATTTATACCAAACAATATTTAACACATATCTACCATGTACAACTCCAACCTGTAAGACAATAGGGTCTAGTTATCTTGGTTTGCCACTTTAGAGCTTAACGGCGTGGGGTGGTTTATATTCTCTTGCTTCCCAGAAAAAGGCACAAGTGTGATAGGGTTAATGGTTGCGATTGCAGGGGTAAGCTGGGACTAAACCTTTCATCCTCTGTGATACCCTCCTTATGCATCCTGATTTTCTAGGCCAATGTATTTGATGATTTCTGGATAAAACAAAATTATTGAGCAAGTTTAATGGAAAAATATCATGACTGGTGAATTTCAAATAAAGATAAAGATGTGTGATTCATACATAAAATACCTTGGTATGTCAGCTTTGTAGGCTTATAGAAAATAGTGACTCTCATTTTACTCCTTCAATAGGTATTTATTGAGTGCCTACTAGGTATCAAACACTGTGCTACAGGCTTGAGATTCAGTGATGAGCTACCTAACTATTGTTCATTGAATCCACATCCAGGTAACTATGGAATCACAAATTTACCAATTGCTGTGAAGTACTGTGTGTTATGACAGGGGAAAATAGGGGAATTAGAGCAGATAAAGAGTAGGGACATTTCTGGATAAGTGTCTTTTGAAGGAAGAGGAATTAACCAGATCAAAGATGGGAGTTCTGGCAGTTCCTTTAAGGTTTAACTTTGAGTTACAATATGACCTGGCAATTCCACTCCTATGTATGTACCCAAGAAAAATAAAAACACACACCTGCATAAAATCTTGTACCTGAAAGTTCATAGCAGTATTATTCATAATAGCTAAAAAGTAGACACAGTTAATGAAGGGATAAATACAATATGGTATTTCTAGACAATAGAATATTATTTGGCAATAAAAAGAAATATACTATTGATACATGCTACAATGCAGATAAACGTCAAAAACACTACGCTAAATGAAAGAAGCCAGACACAAAGACCATGTATTATATAGTCCCTTTTATATTAATTGTCTATAATAGACAAATCTATAAAGACAAAGTATAGTAGTAGTTGCCTGAATTTGAGATAAGGAGGCTGGGGAAAAATGGGGAGTGACTGCTAATGGACACAGAATTTCTTTTGGGGATGATGAAAATGTTTCAGCATGGACTATAATGATGGCTTGTACAATGCTGTGAATACACTAAAAACCATTGGATTTTACATTTTGAGTGGATGAATTGTATGAGATGTGAATTATATCTCAATAAAGTTGTAACATTAAAAAAAGGAGAGAAAAAAAAGGAGCTACTTTGAGAGATTCATTAATCACGTATAAGTCCATTAGTTGAAGCCTGTGAAGAAAGGAGTGGGGGTTGGTTTCCTCTGCCTTGGGCTCCCTGGAAACTCATTTTCCCATGGAAAAAATGAGAATAAAACTCATCAAATTTTACGTCAGTCAAGCCACTTTATTATGTGTCATTTTAGCTGCCAAAAAACACAGGTCAGACTAACATGTAATCATTGATCAGTGGGCCCTATTTCTTATATGCCTCTCCCTCGTTGTCTGTTTATATTAGATCATAGCCACAGTGGAGGTTAAGGTGGAGTTAGAGGACTTTAAAATGTACTAAAGTTGTCAGTGAACCTTCTAGCATACAGTAAAGGCCTGAGTTTTCTTTTGAGTTTTTGTTAAGTTAGTTACTGCCATGTAAGTCACAGTCAGCAAGGAATAGTGGCTAAATATTGAACCAGGTTTTTTCTAAAGTGATAAAAGATCCTCAAGCCATTGTTGAGCTTTTAATTTTTTTTTTTTTTTTTTTTGGATAGTTTATCCTTTTAACAACCAAGTACAACTCTGGGAGGTACAATTGTACTAAGAAATTTGGTCTCAGGAGGGGAGATCCTGGGAAAGATCCTGGGGACATCCTCCAAAATACAAAGCAATGGACTATGGATATGAAATTGCTACAGTCCAAGAACTTTGGAGCAAAACAGAAGGTCCTTCTCACAGTAGCCAAACTTTTTGGATTCTTTTAAATTTATATGCACTGACATAGGTCATGGATCTTGAATGACTTGTTCAATCATGGGCATGAAATAGGACTGTTCTAAGGAGCTGGAGGTTATCCTTGCCAAGATCTCAGTGGGATATGGCTCTGTATTTGAGGTTGAAGTAGATTCCCTTTGAACTGTCCTAGGATTTTTCTTTTTTCTTTATGCTGTTTTTTTTTTTTTAAGAAGAGAAATGTAAATTGCTTTTCCTTATGCCTTGAAAAATTTATTCAAATAAACTGGAAGGAAATATACCATAATTTAAATAATGGTTATTTATAGTTTACAATAACTTGTTTTGAAATTTTCTGCAATGAAGTTTTATTACATCTGGGTCAGAGAAAAAAAGTATGTACCCTTGAATTTCTCTAGTAAAGTCAATTGCTTACTTGCTTCTTAATTCAAGATAGCATCTGGAATTCTAGTTGCTCTAATGCCCTCAGTTTTCTCCTTATTTATTACATCATACAGCATGGGTTTTGGAGTCAAAAAACTAAGGTTTAAATCTCTCCTTTGGCTGACAGAAGAGAACTAATATAAGATGCTGCCTCTTGATGCCAAAACCAACTCTAGAGATGAAACAAAAGCAGGACAGGAGTTGATTGCTCTCAGATCTTTAAAACTGAAAATTCATGGAGAGACAAATATGGAAAGGAAAAGAAACAGCAGGCAGTAGAAGAAGTGGATCAAGTACCTGAGGGAAGGAAAATTGGTGGGAATTCCACCTCTAGGGGTGCAAAACAGAAGCTGTGGCAACTGGGGTGAGCAGACAACATTAAGGTCAGTCTTGCCTTCCTTCCACCCCAGGTGCTTACTGCAGAGAAAGGCTGATCTTTCTCAAGCAAATGTGAGGGCAAGTTCCCTTAGGGATAAGGGAAATGGAGGGAGGTGGACCTAGACTGTAACTTTCTAGGCTTCTCACTTGAAATACACCCCCACAGTGAAACTACTCTGTATGGCATTGCAGTAATGAATGCATGTTGTTATGCATTTGTCCAAACCCACAGAATACACAGCACCAATGGTGAACCCTGATATAAACTCTGAATGGTGAGCGATAATGATGTGTCAGTGTAGGTCCATCAACTGCAAATGGACCACTGTGTGCCTGATAGCAGGGAAGGCTCTGTACCTGTGGGAACAGGCAGGCTATGGAAACTCTCTGTACTTTCTGCTCAATTTTGTTTGAACCTCAAACTACTCTAAAAAGTAAAGTTTACTAATTTTAAAAGACCGAAGGGTTTATTCAAGAATTTAAATATTGTTTAATGTAAAATTTATCAATTTACCCTCCAGGGTGGAAAAATAGGCTAATGGAAAAATATCTTATTTTTACCTCAATCATTATTAAAAACACTTAAAATTCAATGTTTGTGAATGACATAAATGTTTTTAGAAAGACTAGAAGGTTATTTTCCTAACTTTATTCAAACATTACTTTTAATGGTAAAAACTGCAATTACTTTTGCACCAACCTAATATTTATTTTAAAAAGCTACAGTGAACACCAGTTTTAATAATGAATATTATATACATTCTTTTTAGATAAGGAGTAAGACAAGGAGGGCCGCCCTGGTGTTCTTAGCATAAACCCTGAAGGTCCTGGCTAAAATGATAACCCATGAAAAAGAGGAGTTTTATGAACTGAGAAGCAAAAGACAGAAGTATTTTATCTGCAGATAACATAATCATCTATATGGCAACCCCAGCAGAATTAATAAATTTATTGGCTATTAGTAAAAAATAAATTAAGTTGCAAATAAGATCAACTTATAAGAATCAATAGCCTCTTTTCACACTGACAATAATTGAGCAGAAAAATTTACTGGAAAGTAAGACCTAGCCGGGTGCGGTGGCTCACGCCTGTAATCCCAGCAATTTGAGAGGCTGAGGCGGGCGGATTACCTGAAGTCAGGAGATGGAGACCATCCTGGCCAACATTGTGAAACCCCGTCTCTACT
>NW_012105054.1:1519835-1561069 GCF_000951045.1 Mandrillus leucophaeus | reverse complement strand
AGAGAGAGAGAGAGAGAGAGAGAGAGAGAGAGAGAGAGAGAGCGCGAGAGCTGGGGATGGTGGCGGGTGCCTGAAATCCCAGCTACTCGGGAGACTACGGCAGGAGAATCGCTTAAACCCGGGAGGCGGAGGTTTCAGTGATCTGAGATCGCGCTACTGCACTCTAGCTTGGGTGACAGAGGAGATTCTGTCTCAAAAAAAAAAAAAAAAAAGAAAGTAAGATCCACTTCCTAAAACAGCAGCAACTATAAAGTAGGCAGAAACCTATTTAAAAAGCACAGGAGAACTTTCTAAGAATAAACGAAAATATGAAACTCTATTAAAAGACCCAAAAGAAGACCGGAATAAATAGAAAGTATAGAGCATGTACATGGATGAGGCAACTTAACTTTGTTTTTATATCAATTCCTGCCAAATTAATCTACACATTAAATGCAATATCAGGCGAAATTCAAGGAGAGATTTTTTTTGAAACTTCCAAAAGTGATTCCAAGTGGATATGAAAAGATAAATGTGCCCCTTATGTTAAGCAAAGTTTGAAAGAAAAATAAAAAATATAAAATGACCCCAAGATTTGAAGACGGGGTAAGCAGCACACTTGTTCTACAAGTTATTTAGAAAAACTACCAAATTATTTTTAAAAGTAATGTGCTATTGGTATAATAATAAACAGAACCCATGCAATAGACTAGAGATTCTGGCATGTATGGGAACTGGTATAAAAGTAATACCACAAATCAGTGAATAAAAAATGGCTTGCTTAGTAGAAACTCTTAGGAAAATTGGCTCACTATGTGGAGAAAAATAAAACTCATCATATATAGAAGTGAATTAAATCCTAAATGTGAAAGGCAAAATGTAAAATTTAGTAGAAGAAAATGCAAAAGAATATCTTTGTGACTTTTGGATGAAAATTTGTAACTCAGATTCAAAAATCATAAACCATAAAAAGGAAAAATTGATGCATTTCTCTACATTTGAAGTAATGATTATTCTTAGCTGGGCATGGTGGCATGTGCCTGTAGTCCCAGCTACTTGAGAGGCTAACATGGGAGGACTGCTTGAGCTCAGGAATTTGAGTCCAACCTGGGCAACTCAACTTTGTAAGACCCCCATCTCCAAAAAATCAAAAATAAAAAAAGGTGAAGATTATTCTTCAAGGAAGGAATTTTACACAAAAATAACCAATGGATAACAGACTAAGAGAAGACGTTTAATACAAATAAAAAGTTAAGAGCTGGGCACGGCCTTACACATGAAGCCAAGGGGGTAGGATGGCTTGAGGCTAGGAGTTCAAGACCAGCCTGGGCAACATAGCAGGACTCCGTTTCTACAAAAATAAAAACAATTAGCTGGGCATGGTAGGGTGCACCAGTCGCCCCAGCTACTTAGGAGACTGAGGGAGGAGGATTTGCTTGAGCCCAGGAAGTGGAGGCTGCAGTGAGCCATGATCATGCCATAGCGCTCCAGCCTGGGCAACAGAGCAAGAGCCTGTCTCTAAATAAATAAATATATAAAACAAAAAATATAAAAATAAAAACCTTTGGTCCATTAAGGGTTATATTTGAGGTTGTTTATTGCTTCCTGGAGGCAGCAGTGATTTGGATAAACATAATAATATTTAGTAAAGAGGAGTGGACCTGCATGGTGGAATACTACACAGCTATCAGGAGCCACAAATCAGCTGCAGCCTTGTAGATCGATCACAAAAACAGTGTGGGGTTAAAAAACAGAGTTGTATTTATAATATGATATCATTTAGAAGAATTAAGAAAACATTTTTAAAAATGTCAAAGAAACATAGCTGAAGAGCTATTTGAATTACACTAGAATAGTAGCTTTATGGGAGTGATGAATGGCAGTGTGGATGGGGAAATGCTGAGTAAAAAATGAATTTAAACACAGGAGGGATCTTGCTGCAATGATAATTAGTGTACCACAAAATGGTAAGAAGAGCTCAAATCTCTGTACTACAGGGACACACACAAAAATCCCACAAAAAATTCCAAATCGTTGTTTCATGCACTACAGCTGTGGTACTCATGGCTAAGTCACCTCACCTCTCAGAATGTTAGTTTTCTGGACCATAAAAGGTGATGCAAAATAATCGCCTTATTCTTTAGAATTAGGATTAAATGAGATAAAGTATAGCAAGCTCTTAGAACACAACCAGAACACGGGATGGGGTTACATGTCAGCCACTGGGAAGCTGTGTGACTTACTGGTTTAGGACGGCATCCTTGATGCCAGGCAGGCTTGCTGCTTTCAAAACTTGCTCTGCCCATGACCAGCTATGAGCTTGGTCAGTTGTTCATACTCCTTAAGCCACAGGTCTATTTTCTGTAAAATGGGCTTAGAATAACATATTCTCAGCTATGCCATGAGGATCACCTACAGTCAGCGTAAACAAAGTTGTTAGCTAAGAGCAGGTGCAAAATAAAGGCTCAGTGGATTATTTAATTTGTTATTTATTAAAATGTTTAAAATTGAAAATTAGGTTCACTTACACACTTTATTCAGGTAATGGCTGATGTAAAAATTTTAGTGAATCAAGTTTCAGTTGTCATCTTTTATTCATCCAATCCAATGGTTCCAAAAATTTTGGTCTCAGGACCCTTTACACTTTTAAAAATTACTGAGACCTCCGAAGAATATTTGTTTATATAGGCACTATCTATCAATATGTACCACATTTCAAATTAAAATTGAGACATTTGAAAATATGTATTAGTTTAGCTAATATTACAATGACAAACCCATTACATGCAAACAAAAATAATGCATTTTTATGAAAAATAAATTCTACAAAACAAAAGGAAGAGTGAGAAGAGTGACGTTGTTATACATTTTTGCAAAACTCTTAATAGAAAACAGTTGGAAGCTCATCTCTGCTTTGGCATTTAGTCTGTTGTGATATGTTGTTTTGGTTGAAGTATATGAAGAAAATCCAGACATAGATATGTAGTTGGCAAAGATAGGAGTTTTAAAATAGCCTTTTCAGATCACTGTGGATATTCTTCTTTCATGTTGTACCAAAATAAGTGATAGTTTTCTGAAGGTTAGTTGCAAAACCTACAAATCAGGTGGTATCTGAAATTATATCAACACAATTTTATTTTCTATTAGATTAAAACCCATTGATTTAACTTATACTTTAAATGAATTTTCATATTGCCATGTGATTTTGTATTGCTATGCACTGGTCTTTTGGAAAATATTGGTTCACTGAGTTTATATTGACACATTTCATTAAATGATATCAAAAAATCGTATTTGTTAACATAATCACCAAATCTCATCTGGAAACCCTTCATGTGAAAGGAAGCTGTCTAGCTCGTTGTGGCAGATACACATTTTCCCAAATTCTAATTTTTGCTTGAAAGCTCCAATTTTATCATTAACAAATATTGTCAGTTGTTTTCCTTGAAGTGACAGGTTCCTCTTTGAGAACATGTCTGCCACATATTAAAGACTGAAGAGCCATGTGCTTTTTTTCAGGTGTTCTTTCAAATAAAAATGGTGTTCCCTGAAGAAAAGCAGCTGCTTCAGCTAGACACCCAGTCACACAAGTCCTTTTCTGGAGACAACCATGATACTTCAATATATAGCAAAGGATTTTATGC
Source organism: Mandrillus leucophaeus (assembly GCF_000951045.1). Lineage (NCBI taxonomy): Eukaryota > Metazoa > Chordata > Mammalia > Primates > Cercopithecidae > Mandrillus > Mandrillus leucophaeus. The sequence continues at coordinate 1,557,446 of NW_012105054.1, read as the reverse complement.
ATATTTTCCATCTCATTATCCAGGATATAAAAATTGTATTCAAATGTTAAGATGTAATATAATTAATACTTTTTGTTGCTTCATCAAAGACATTTTACATTTTTTGGTATTATGTATTGTGGTAAAAAGTAGAATGACTGCTAGTTCAGTTTGGTGTTACTATTTAATTCATACTGAAGTGCCAGCAGTCTTCTTACTCACACTTATTCTGCAAATAGGACTTTACAGGTATTCTTAAAATAGTTGTGACCTCATGAACTCCTGGACCCCCATCAAGAGTGCTGTGCATCTTATCTGTTGAAAGAAGGATTTCCTTCTCATTGCTAAGGTGGTGTCTTCCATCTTTGACATCCCATTTCTACCCATGGTACAATATGAAGGGAATCTAGGGAAGTAAATTATTTAATGCAGACAGGTGAGAGAAGAACAAGAAGAAGAAAGATGCCAAGTGTGTAGGGAAATAAGTTTAGTAGGGCTCTATTACCCTCCCACATAAGAAAAACTGAAGCCTCAAATTCATGAATTATGAGCTTTGGTAAAGGAAAGGAAAACAGAACATATGCTACTTGACTTATGGTGGGAATTTTTTTTTTTTTTTTTTTTTTGAGATAGAGTCTCACTCTGTCACCCAGGCTAGAGTTCAGTGGTGTGAACTCGGCTCACTACAACCTCCACCTCCCGGGTTCAAGTAATTCTCCTGCCTCAGCCTCCCAAGTAGCTGGGATTACAGGTACCCACTACTATGCCCGGCTAATTTTTGTATCTTTAGTAGAGACAGGGTTTCACCATCTTGGCCAGGCTGGTATCAAACACCTGACTTCAGGTGATCCACCCATCTTGGCCTCCCAAAGTGCTGGGATTACAGGCGTGAGCCACTGCACCCAGCCGGGTTACATCTTGATAAACTCATCGTTAAGGTGAAAATATCATTAAGTCAAAAATACATTTAAACCTATTGAACATCATGGCTCAGCCCAGCCTACTTTTAACATGCTGGATACACTTACATTAGCCTACGGTTGGGCAAAATCATCTAACACAAAGCCTAGTTTATAACAAAGTGTTGAATAGCTCATGTAATTTACTGAATATTGTACTGAAAGCATAAAACAGAATGGTTGTGTCGGTACTCGAAGTACGGTTTCTACTGAATATGTATTGCTTTCACATCATTGTAAAGTCAAAAAGTGTAAGTTGAACCATCCTGAGTTAGGGACTGTCTGTATAACCTGTCTACAATTCTTGCTGATTTTACGTGCAGTGAGTAATAGGGCCCAGAGCAATTGGCCTCTCTGTTTAAAGCAGCCTCATCATTGTCATCTGAGCAGCAGAAGGATTGAGCAATAAACCTCGAATCCTTCCCCACTGGCAGACCATCCTTCTTCTGTCATTTACAGCAAAGACTGTTGGGTAGAAAGGAATGGAGATGCATGCACATCCATTAGGACTTTTTAAATGCCTCTTGATACCTCCCTTAAGACTAAGAGCCATTTAGGAGATTCCGATTGCCCACAACTATCATCATCAATTATCTCCTTTATGAATAGATGCCCACTGTCAGGTTCAACATTCCACACACAGTCCTTATATTACAGGAATATATACGTTGTCCCCCACATTTATCTTATTTTCACTCTGCTTTTCCACCATCCCTCCCAGTCTTCCCATTCAACCCTGTAATTATTAGCTGCTTGGTAATGAGGAATAAATCACTTTTTTATGGCTTCTTCACTGTACTTCTGCTAACAGATACCATACCACATTAACATTACGTTACACACCCTCAAGGAAAGGGTATGACCCCCCCACCATTCACATTGTAAAAGATTTATTGCATGGTCAGACCACTAGGCCATGAACCTATTTATCTTGCAGCACCAGGAGCTTAATATATATCCTTCTCTCCCAAACCAGAAGCACTTCAAGAAAAATTAATGTAGAAAATCCCGATAGTGTGCAATACATTGGAATATTTGACATTTTAACAAAGGCGATAATACATCCCCAGCCTTGTTTAATCCTCAGACATATTAAAATTATTTTAAAAACATAATAAAATAAATCATTTTATTTTAAAACATATTAAAATATAATTTACTGTTTTATTAAATATTAAGTATTAATGTATTTTTAATGCTTTAAATAGTAAATAATAATGCATTATTATTACCATTGTCTAATCCTCAGACAAATTAATATTATTTTAAAACCATATTAAAATAAATCCTTTCCTTTACCCCCCAATTCCACTTTCACGTACATACACAATAACAAAGTGTCAGGCAAATGCTGAGTTCTAATTGTTTCTCTGACCAGAGACTCTGGATTTGAGACTTCATTGCATTTTCAAACCTGGCCCTGATTTGCATCAAGGAGACAAATTCATAGTGCAGAAGCACCTGCTGGGAAGACAGGCATGGGAATGAGGCAGAGCCATCCCCACTGCGAGGGTGGAAACTGGAGCCTCTTCCGAGGGAGCGTTCACCACAGAGAATGCTTGGAAATTTGATCCCAGAGCAAATTTATCTGAGAATACTGAAAAAGGAAGCAGTTGTTCTTAGACTCAAGATCCATCCAAGAAAGGCAATTCGGCAGTAGGACAGAGGAAACTCTTGTAGCACCCTGTGCTGTTTTAACTTCATAGCTTCATTTATGCTACCCCATTTATGTGCAGTGAACTTCTGCACCCTGGAACACCGACTGGGAATGTAGTCCAGAGGCTAGTTGAGAAGGGGTTAGAGAACGGACAGAGTGTGAGAGATCTAGGGTTGGGCCCCTTCCTGCCACTCCCCATGCCGTGACTTTGGGAGATGGCAGTACACACTGGCTATTGGCATCCTCGTTGTAGAGGAGGCATTAGACCAGACATTTGGCCTGGGTCTGGCACTTGGGTTGAGTAACTTGGATGAAGTCACCAATGAGGTCATTCTTGAGCTGAGATGAGAATGGTGGACTGGTTTTCTGTCCTGTACGGTTGCTATGACACTGTGCGGTGGGGAGCGGAGGTGGAAGAACATCAAAGTAGTGAAGGGAATGTGCTCTGGCCATGGCCTGGTCCTGCCACTTAACTGACCACATGTGTGGGCTACTCACTTAACGTCCTTCTGTATAAACTTGGATGAACCTTGACCGAGCGCGGTGGCTCACGCCTGTAATCCCAGCACTTTGGGAGGCCGAGGTGGGCGGATCACAAGGTCAGGAGATCGAGACCATCCTGGCTAACACGGTGAAACCCCATCTCTATTAAAAATACAAAAAAGTAGCCAGGCGTGGTGACCGGCGCCTGTAGTCCCAGCTACTTGGGAGGCTGAGGCAGGAGAATGGCGTGAACCCGGGAGGCAGAGCTTGCAGTGAGCAGGGATCGCACCACTGCATTCCAGCCTGGGCAACAGAGAAAGACTCTGTCTCAAAAAAAACAAAAGCAAAAAGAAAAAAAAGGATGAACCTCATGGGCCTACCACCAAAGTCAAAGGAACACAGTGCACTACACATAATAAACGGTCAAACTGTTATCATTATTATTATTGCTACACAAAACCATCTCCATCATCGTTGTTGAATTTGATGATCTCTCAAAGTATCTTACAGTAATTTTCATATTTCTGCTCTTTCATGAATGCTATTCTTTAATAAAATAGTTAATTGATAAATATTATTAAATATATTATTCTTACATTAGAAGTCATGCTTTTAAAACAAGAAAGCTAAAAAAAAAAACAAAAGTGCTGGGCGCGGTGGCTCACGCCTGTAATCCCAGCACTTTGGGAGGCCGAGGCGGGTGGATTACCTGAGGTCAGGAGTTTGAGACCAGCTTGGCCAACATGGTGAAAACCCGTCTCTACTAAAAATACAAAAATTTGCTGGGGGTGGTAGCACACACCTGTAGTCTCAGCTACTCCAGAGGCTGAGGCAGGAGAATTGCTTGAACTCGGGAAGTGGAGGTTGCAGTGAACCAAGATAACGCTAGTGCACTCCATCCTGGGTGAAGAGCCAAACTCCGTCTCAAAAAAAATGAAAGAGCAACTAAAAAAAAAAACCTTAATAACTCTACTCAAATGATGATTAATGTCATTTTGATGTATTTCTTTCTAATCTGTTTTCTTCACACACACACTTCTTTAGTGCAATTGTAATTATAGCATCTGTATAGTTGGTGTTTAGAAAAAAAAGTAACATGAGTAGAGAGCATGTTAGGCTTTAAAAATACTATTTAATGGCTCATAAAAATATGAGTTATTTAGTTTCTAAATGGCTGCATAACATGTCACATAGACATGGGTTAATGATGGATTAATCTATTTAATAGTGGATTCTATAGAATATTCCTTTTTCATTGGACATTTAAGCTACTTGTAGTTTTTTTCTTTTATAAATATTATTCAATAGCATCCTCATAAACAGATAATAGCATCCTCATAAACAGATTGTTCATATACTTGATTATTTTCTTAAGATAATTTTGGTGTAGAATTACTGAATCAAAGTATATGATATCTTTGAATGCTCTTGATAAATATTAACAAATTAATTTTCTGACTGGTTATATCAGGTTACTCCCACTAACTAACTGGTCACAAGAGCAGTTATCTTTCTACACTGTTGATAGCATTTATTATTTTTCTTCTTCTCAATTTAATTGGCAAAATATTATCATGTTACTTTTATTTGAGTATGTACTATTACAATTAATTAAATATTTTTCTATAGATTTGTTGTTTTTTTGTTTTCTTTTTATTTAAATAGTTTTTCATGTCCATTGTTCATTTTTATACCAAGAAGTAAGTACTTACATTATGACCTGTAAGAGCTATTTAATATTAAAGGCATTATTTATTTGCCTGTCCATTTGTTAATTTTCCACCTGACTTGTCATTTTTTAATTTAATTTTGTTTATTGAGTCTTGTTAGACATTTGAAATTCTAATAATTTTTCCTCCTGTGCTTTTATTTGAAGAGACTTTGCCCACTTCAATACCTTTTTGGCATCTAAGTCCAATTTTCATTTTTATAACTTAAATTTTACGTTTATTTTGTTAAATTGGGAATTGAGTTTTGTAGAAAGTCTAAAATGAGATTTTACTTGATTTTTGTCAAATAGCTATATTCTTCTCAACAATTTAGTGACTTATTTATCCTTTCCTCATTATTTTGTGATGTTTAGTTTATTTTATAAAAAATATGTGTTTGAGAGAGAGAAACCCTCTTATCCAATTCTATTGATACTACTAGTTAGTTGGTAAAGCAAGGAAGCTGATTCTAAAATAAAATATAAGAAATGGTTTGTATTCTCCTTACATATTTTCATATGCAGCATTTTGTCAATATTTTAATGTGGTTCCAAGGCCTTTTTGAGTGTAAGTCATTGATTGAAATTCTCAATCCCTTTTTTTGTGTAAATTACATATGTTGCATCATTTATATTTTCTGGATTTAGTTACTTTAAAGTAGAATGAGGATGTACAAAAGCAAACCAAGATACGAATCTTTGCATTTTTAGTGGCTCAGTTTTGACTAGTTTTTTGTTTGTTTGTTTGTTTGTTTGTTTTTTATGAAAGACAAGGCCTTGCTGTGTTGCCCAGGCTAGAGTGCAGAGTGCAGTGGCTATTCACAAGAGTGGTCACAGTGCACTGTAACTTCGAACTCCTGGTTATATACTTCAAGCAAACCTCTCGCCTCAGCCGCCCAAGGAGTTGGGACTACAGGTGTGAACACTGCACCTGGATCGTTTGGCCTAGTCTTTCCAGAGCATGCAACGTAATTTTCAGTTCTTCAACAATTCCCCCTTAAACACTCACGTTTCAGTGGTTTCAAATAATAATAAAATAAAGTAATTATAATATTAAAAGTCAGCTACATAAACAGGTTGTAGAAAGACATCACTGACTTGGGAAGTAAATAACTCTGTGGGTGGCAAAATAATTTACACACACACAAACACACACATGCATTTATTTAGTTTAATCCCTGAGTGTTCTAGGTTCTGGGCATTGGTCATTTTGCTTTATAGAGAGAATGGAGAGTGCTGAATTGCACAAGTTGGTTAAAAGAGCTTTTCACAATATGCACATACATATGTGTGCGAATATGTTTTTGTGTTTATGTAGCTCGTTTGGGGCTAGCAGTCCTATTTCAATGGTTTTTCAGCTTTCACACCAGTAAGCAGTGCTTTCATTGTATCTTGAAAATATGTTTTATAGCTTTGAGAACTCCTATGCTATTTATTTTTTTTAAATGTTCTTAGTGAGACTCCCCTGTGAAATCTTCCAGATGAATTTTAGAATAATTTAGAATGTAGAATAGTTTTCCAAACTTCCATGAAAAAAAATCCCAATGGGATCTTGATTGTGATTATATCAAGCCTATATAATAGCTGGAAAGATTTTTTTTTTTTTCCCCTTAGGCATACGAGTGAGTGACTCAATGAATCTTTCAGTGATTCAGATCTTGTCAGGAAGATATTCTCACCTGTTTACCATGTTTAGCCTATTCCTAGGATCTGAGGATACTTTGGTGTGATGGTTAATACTGAGTGTCGACTTGATTGGATTGAAGGATACAAAGTATTGTTCCTGGGTGTGTCTGTGCGGGTGTTGCCAAAGGAGATTAACATTTGAGTCTGTAGACTGGGAAAGGCAGACCCACCCTCAATCTGGATGGGCACCATCTAATCACCTGCCAGCCAGGCTAGGATAAAAGCAGGCAGAAGAAGATGAAAAGACTGGACTGATTTAGCCTCCCGGCCTTCATCTTTCTCCTGTGCTGGATGCTTCCTGCCCTCGAACATCAGACTCCAAGTACTTAGCTGTGAGACTCTTGGGTCTTCAACCACAGACTGAAGGCTGCACTGTTGGGTTCCCTACTTTTGAAGTTTGGGGACCTGGACTGGCTTCCTTGCTCCTCAGCTTGCAGATGGCTTTTTGTGGGATCTCACCTTGTGACCATGTGACTCAATACGCCTTATAAACTCCCCTTTATATATACATCTATCCTATTAGTTCTGTTCCTCTAGAGAACCCTGACTAATAAACTTGGTCAACCAGGTAACATGTTGCTGCCCCTGTGGATGGAACAGGCTGTCTGCAATCCCCTCTTGTCCTGTATTTCTCAGCAAAGTCTCCATTTACTCTTCCTTCTGCAACCAGCTCCCTTCTCTAGACAGCACCCTTCATGCAGAAAGCTCTCCACGAGCACCTTATTGTTAGGTTTCTTTTCAACTGAACTGAGTTAAAGGGTTCTGTAATAATGCTTCAGCTCCAACTCCTCTCTGGGATATTCTCATTGTGATCAGATTATTAGACACTAAAAAGTGTTCAGAATTACAATAGCATAATTAGATGCTAGGATTTGAAATTAAAATGTCAAGAAGACTGGGTCAGAGGAAAAGGCTTTGGCCTGAGTTAATATACAGAGCCATGCTGCTATCTTGGGGAAATAGCTTTTGTCTCCTGATTTCCAGTTTCCTTGTATGTAAAATGAGGTGACTACAATTACTTAACGTTTCCTTTTGGTTCTAGTATTTGTAGTGAACAGAAATCTTTGGCCATAAATCCGTAAGTTTAAGTACTATATCTTTACATTTCTATAGCTTAACTCAATTTCTATTTTCTGCTCCCAATCTGCTGGTGGACACACAATTCATCGGACGTGTCCTCATTCTCTTTTTCTGGGCCTGTCCTTATGGTCCTGGGTTTTTGGAGACATTGTATGGATAGTGGGAGAGATACCCCCAAACTTTGTACAGATTGGAAAAACAACTCCTAGCCAGGTGCAGTGGCCCAGGCCTGTACTCCCAGCACTTTGGGAGGCTAAGGTAGGTGGATCACTTGAGGTCAGGAGTTTAAGACCAGCCTGTCCAACATGGTGAAACCCCATCTCTACTGAAAATACAAAAAACTAACCGGGCATGGTGGCAGGTGCCTGTAATCCCAGCTACTCAGGAGGCTGAGGCAGGAGAATTGCTTGAACCCAGGATGAGGAGGTAGCAGTGAGCTGAGATCATGCTGCTGCACTCCAGCCTGAGCAACAGAGCAAGACTCCTTCTCAAAAAAAACCCCCAAAGTACTCTTTATGGAAGTATATATATATTTTTTTCCAAGGACCCTTTTCCCCCACTGGTGCAATTCATGTCCACAGCCACAGAGTAGGAATCAGGTCAGGGGCTCAATTCTAGTCCCCACTGGCCTCTGAAGCTAGATCCCCTGGGAAGGCACACAGCAGGCACTGAACTGGGCCAGTACCCCACACACTGCTTCCTGGACATACGCCTGGAGTCAGTGGGTGGCAAGGCCATGGAGAGGTGAAATGGGTCTTTGAGAAAGGGCCCTGGTGCTCTGCTTCCCTAGCCGAGTCCATGGGAGCTGGCCAGACTGCAGAGACAAGATGGCCTATTGCAGGCACTACACTGAGGCAGAGGACATGGGCCACCTTACAGAGTTCTCAGTGTCACAGCTTGGCACAGTTCAGAATGTAAGTCCAGTAAGCACTAGTACAACGAAAGGAGACTTCTCTGCAGTCTCACCATCCACCTACTCCAAAGCTATGTACAGGAAGTGGCCATTGAGTTACGACCTCCTGTCCCCACCAGTATGCCTGCTGCCCACACTGGTCACACAGGGCCCAGCTTAACAAAAGTGGGGAGAGGTATATTGGCCTTTCCAAATATTGTTGAACTTAGCTGAATTGTAATGATTATTGCATTCTTGTAATTTATCATCTCTAAGGACTATGTTTTGCATGATTATCTCTTATATTACGTTTTCTGTTCCCACTTGACTGCAGCACCCAGGGCTAGCTTATGAAGAAGGCAGAACAGACACTTGTCTATAATTGTGTGCACTTAGCAAATCAGTTTAGACTAATGAAATTGGCATTTTTGTGGGGCAAAATGGTTCAATGTTGGTGATTTTATGATTCAACTGAAATAGAATTGTGAAATTAGTGGCACAATAAAAAACATTAGAAGTATAAATTTGTAATTGTCTCTTCTGTCTATATAGTCCCTTTCACCTCCTTTATTTGATAAAGCTGTTTGGTCCTATCCTCATTGCTTCAGGGGATAGATGTGACAGGACAGAGGTCCCTTGGGTTTTGGTGTCTGTCTCCAAAGCCCAGGCCCTTAAGGAAGTAGTTTTCAACTGGGTGGAAGTCAGTGGAGTAGGGTCAGGCATTGAGTGTCGCAACTAGAAAGGAGGGGTGCTACTGGCATCTCATAGGTAGAGGCCAGAAATACTGCAAGACAGCCTAGATGCACAAACAACTCCCTTCACAATGAAGAAGTATCTGGCCCAAAAGGTCAACTTGTTGAGGTTGAGAACCCCAGTCTTAGGGGAACTTAGGGAACTCAGGAATAAACAAAATATTTTGGAGACGCATCAAAGAAAGACAGTTTCCCTCCTTCCCACGCAGGCTCCTTGTCCCACCAACACTAGAAAAAATATGTCAAATCGGGGGTAAGAGAGAGATGGGCTGGGCATCTTCTCTGTCCTCTAGAAAGTTATTCCAAATTTGAGTGCAGTAAGTATTAGTGGAACTACACAAGTCTGCTGGATGCATTTGTGAAACATTTCAGAATAAAGTGTGACATTAATATTTCAGTTTGATTCATTCTTAGTGATTACTTGTAGTCGCTGACGACAAGTGATTTCTGGATGCCACTCTCTCTGGGGTTTGGATGCTGCTGCATTCAGGAACTGAGTGTCTAGGAGACTGAGAACCTCTAGAAAAACTTCCAGGCTGCTAGCAGGATCTTGGAGAGTTCACCTCTGATTTTAACCAGCACGGGTTTCTCAACTGCTCATATTTTGACACATGTTTATCTGAAGTAGAATTAACAAACAGTCCTGTTCAATCATTAATCCAGCACCTCACACTTAGAGTATGTACACAGCTTTTCATTAATCCTCTCTATCTTTTCATGGCAGCAGGTGAAAAATATCGTTGCAGGAAAGTATAATTGCCTTTAAATTTTTATCACACATCAGAAAAGGATCTAGAAGATTTGGGGTAAGAAATTACAAATGCAAGAATGATGTGCATATTTAATTTTAAATATTCAAATTAACTTGTTTTGTATGTGTTTGCATAAAGAGTCTCTAATTTTTAACTTTAAAATATCTGAACATTTTTCTAATATTAACAAAAAATGTTTTCCTAAGTGCCCTTAAACTAAAATGAGCTTTTTTTTTTTTTTTTTAGAATGCTTTTGAGTGTACTGGCTAGGAGAGGAAGAAATAGAAATGGGCAAAGCTTTCCATAAAGAAAGCCAGTTTTTTTTTTTTTTCAGAGAATATAAAATTCTTCCCATTCATGACTTTATGTAAAAAATTAAATTGGAAGAGACCAATGTTACAGACACTTCTATTTCAGCGAAAGGATTCTAACATTAACTGTGATGATTATCCAAGGGTGCACTGGGCTGGACTCACTAAACAGTAAGGAATTTTGCAAGTCAGTTGTTTAAATGCAGCCATTATTAAAAATTAAACTATGTAAATTTAGAATTAAATAAATTATTTTAGAGACAAAGCTAATAAATACTCCAAACATATAACTATTTTATTATATTTCACCATTATCTTTTTTTGATCTCTGTGGTGGATATATGATCTAATGGTGTGCTATTATGCATCTCTTCCTAACTCCATGTTCAGTGCTCACAAGTTGGGAGCTTCAAATAAGCCCTAGTGGAAGTATTTACACCATGGAAATGAGCAAATACTACTACTAATCAAGCCTTCCTTTCTTGCCTGCAACCCCCTCCCCACCATACACACACAACTCCCCACTGACTGGTAAACATTTACTGGCACATCAGTGACAAAACTATACTAACATAACTCAAATCAGGCCCTGGGAAGCCTTTACCATGCTATTATCACACAAAGTGGAAAATCAAAACATGCTGATTTCACTGGTGGTAAATGAGACATCAAGATCTTCCTTCTCAAGCAAACATACACAGATTAAACAGATGAAGGTGGTTCTGTCTAGGTACTCCAGCCTTCTCAAAGATAGGAACTCTTCCTATGATGGGGGAAAAAGGCTTTAAAAGTAGAATATAACAGACTAAGGGTGGGCATTTGGGATGGGGAGATAGGTGAAGAATAAAAAGCTCAGAGTTTTTTATTCAGAGTTTTGTCATGTGACTCTGGGCAAATCATCTCACCATTCTAAATGGAAATTCAAAGGATTTTAAGTCAGAAGTGAAACAATAAGATTTGCCTTTTAGAAAGACCCTTCTCTGGTGTCTTTGAAAGGTAGGATTTGGAAGTCAGGGATAGCCTAGAAAAAGAGAGACCAAGTAGAATGTTGAAGCTTCTCATTCCAATGGGAAATTGAGCACAGAAAGCCATGGGCAGGGTCTGGCAGGATTAGTTTATTAATCTCAGGTGTCTTTGGCTCAAAGCATATGGCCAATTACAGAGTGGGGACTCAGTAATTACCTGATCAATAAAAGAAAAGATGTCAACCATCTTTTCTATACTCTACAGTCCTTCCTCAGGCTTAGGAATGGTTTTGCCTGAAGGTAGTACAACAGACTCAATGACATATGTATGGTATGATCTCCTAGCTCATCTTTCAATTTGGTTGTGGTTAGTTTTCTATGAAGTATATTCATACATACATTGAAATAAATTTTCTCATAGTAAATGAAGAAAAAAATGAAGAGTTACAGTTTAGAGTAGTGGTTTTTGAACTTTTGATCAAGACCCAACATAAAAAATATATTTTTTAGCATAGTTCACTGTGTGTGTATGTATGTGTGTATATATATATATGCATACACAAATGTGTGTATTAGAAAAAGAAGTGCATAACATATTACTTATCTTTATTATGTGCACTGTACATGGATTTTAAAATTCTATTTTATTTCATTATAAAATGTTGGGGGCTCTCTAAGTTGATTTCATGACCTACCAATGAGTTAAAACCTACAGGTTGAAAATCATTCTTCTGGTTGATGAGAAAATGTCATTTATGTCTTTTTTTTCAGACGTACCACATTAATCTAAATAGTAAATAGGCAGTTTACGGATGCAATTAAATGCATAAACACATGTATTTATGAAACAAACAATAAAACACTGACAATATTTAGTAAAGTCATAGAAAACATTAGCTTGCCACCTATAGCTATGCAATTTTTCATCTTTGCCAATATATTACAGTAATTTTTGATAATAAGTCTCTGTCCTGCTCACGGATGTTGCACAGCTGGCAATTTTTGTTAGTGGCAGCATTATATGTATGTGTTATGGATTGAATGTTTTTATCTCTCCCAAATTTATATACTGAGACCCTATCTCCCAATGTAACGGTATTTGAAGGTGATGCCTTGGGGAGGTGATGAGGTTTAGATAAGGTCTTGAGGGTGGGGTCCCTATGATGAGATTAATGTCCTTATAAGAAGAGGAAGAGAGTCCAGAGATCTCTCTCCATCTTACTAGGACACAGAGAGAAGGCAGCTGTCTACAAACCATGAAGAGAGCCCTCACAGGGGAAGAGGATCAGCTGGTGCCTTGATCTTGGACTTAGCAGCCTCAAGACCTGTTCAGAATTACAACTACAAGTCTATTGTTTCAGCCACCCAGTCTATGATATTTTGTTACAGCAGTCCGAGCTGACTAAGACAATGTGTAATCCACCTGCTTTTACAGTAAACGCCAACAGTGATTCTCCATCTGGGGGATTCCCCAAGATGGCAACCAACTTTCCCCATCATGTTCTCATTTACAAGTAAAAACCTAAACCTAAACCAAAACCAAAATAACTTCGGAAACTCATTAGTATAAGAGCACAGGAACAATACAGCATCCTGTGCTTTGCATCCTGCTGTCAATACAAAGCACTGATTGCTTCTTGGCTACCCTGCAACCCTCTTAAACAACATTGCCTTTGAAAAATCCGACAGAATTTAGGGCAAATTTTACCTTATGGAAATATACAGTATGAAAAGAAAAATTTATTAATTTCTTCATTGGTTTAGGTCACATATGTATAAATTAATGACACTATTTTAAAAGGTAGGTATATAGCCACACACAAGGTGAGTTATCTAGTTTGATCATATACTGTATTGAAGATCAATTCATTATAGTAATTGTTCAAACTCTGTACCTTTGACTCCTCATGTCTTTCTTCCTCAAGTGGTACAGTTCTCCCTATTGATCTCCTGGCCTGGTTTCAAGATCTGCTTTGAATAAACCCATGATCCACAGAGAAAGATGTCATAGATTCTGGCCTATGATTGACAACCGTAGTGTGGAACTTCAGATTCAGATCCCTTAATTAAAGTGAATCAAAGTGATTCTGTCAGTAGCCACTTCTCTTGGGGATCAGTAGAACTCCAGAGCCCTTCTCATTGAAATCAATGATGGCAAAGCCATTGCTTTGTTGTTAAAGAGAGCATACCAAATGATTGCTATGCCAGAGGTTTTGAGGTTCCTATTCCTAATGAGATAAAAAATGCTTAAACTAATTATATTATATTATATAGGTGGGAACTTGGGATATTCTTCAATGTCAAGAGAGCAGGCCTGGAACTTTAAGTAACAAATGCTTGGATGAACCAAGCATTCTGAGTTTTCCTGTGCTTAATATGTTACATTGCTATGTTGATATGTAATGTCACAGATGGTAATATTAGTCATGAAAGAACAAAGAAGCCAAGTTCATAGCCAAATGAGTTAAAAGGAGGGGACACAAAGTGAGCTTATCCCACAGACAGGTTTTTCTTATTGAAAACATCTTAAACACCATGGAACACCTTCCCAAGATCCATGTGTTGGCACAAGCAGATGGGGAAGACTGTAAATCTCAAAACTGGCTTAGTTCCCACTCAAGAACTAAAGCAAGGAGTGTGGTGAAATCAAATTCAGCAATGAATGGATGATCCTAATTTAACAATGGGCAGCCTTCCCACAAATTCTCATGCAAACCAGTGGTGGCTTCCTCTTTTTTTAATTAACTACACAGCCTTTTCCAACCAGGAGATTTAAATGTTTACTTCTGTTTGCTTTGCGTCATTTGCATTTCTTTCGATTCTAAAAGGAAATTAACCCCTTCGACCTAGGAGGGCATCCTCTTGAAGAAACAGACAAAATTGCAAAAACAAACCAAAAAAAAAAAAATAAAATAAAACAAAAAAATTACAAAACAAAACTCCAAGAAATAAGCATTTAAACACTCACTACACACATTCATGTCCAACCAAATAAGATGGCCAGTATTTTGAATGATAACAACAGTAAAGCAATAGGCAGAGAAAAAAATCTAGATTTAAACAATGCTGCTTTTACCAAAGAAAATTCTTTAAATCCCTAAGAAGGAAGAGCAGATTAGATATTGAGTCACTGTAGAGCAATGTAAAAGGTAAATTCCTTTTCTACTTGAGAAATTACACAGATTTCTTCTCCCCCTCAACTTTCAGATGAAATGTAGGAGGTAAAGAGAAAAGAGGAGTATTTCACCTACTCAGTATTTCTATTGTTGATTCATTTTGACAGATGCATTCTACTCGTCTTGGGCACCTGGGCTATGACTAAGAGAGACTGTGATAGCTGACTCTGACTACAAGAGCTATATTTGGAGGGTGTAGCAACAGAGAAGGAGAAGGGCTGGCTTGGGTACTCTAAATGGTTGTAGTACAAGATAATTAGATGGAATTGTACACGGAAAAAATTTGTTAGAGTTACCAAAAATATTTCCTAACGAGAAGCCTGTTGTGCTCTGAAGTAGTCAAAGGGATGCAATGAATATTTCATCTCCTGAAACATTTAACAGAGAAAGGAATGCAGGAATAGAAAGTATATCTTAAAGCTATTTTCTGTTGGGTGAAGAGTAGGAATCATCCATCTTTCTGGCCTTTGTTTCTGCTTCAACTAATAGGGTGGAGAGAGTGATAGCACAGAGAAGGTACTTGTCAACACAGACATAGCCACACCATCATAAGAGATAAGATCTCTGGATGTAAAGTGGTGGAGATAAATCTTTCTACGCTTAAGCAGTGAAAAAACAAAACAAATGTTTTTCGCTTTTTCTGCTACTTAGTTCTCTTTAGCAGATCCTTTAGTATTTCCAGATCTAGAAAAAGAAGCAACACATTTTCAGTTTATTGATATTGAGTAGGGATAGTTTATGGAAATAAAGTAATAGCACTCCTAATATTTTGAGGATGAAAGTGATTAAGGAGACCTTTAGTCAGGAGAGAAGTGTAATCTAAAGAGAAGCGTACCATTCCAGAGAAAGAAAGAAAGGAAAAGAAGAAAGAAGGAAGGAAAGAAAGAAAGGAAGGAAGGGAGGGAGGGAGGGAGGGAGGTAGGAAGGAAGGAAGGAAGGAAGGAAGGAAGGAAGGAAGGAAGGAGGGAAGGAGGGAAGGAAGGAAGGAAGGAAAGGAGCACCAGCTCTGAGGTTGGGTTCTGTACATCAGAACACTTAGGTAATTAAATGAGACTCTATACAGCATGGTTTATTTGACTATCTGTTTCTTACCTTTTAACTGGTTGTTCGGCTTTCACTTTAACTCAGTGATGTGACTACTTAAAGACATAATCAGCTCAGCTGTCGCTGGGTGTATTATGTAGTACTTTTCAAACGTGAATGTGGATAGCATTGCTTGTAGGGATTTTGCTAAATCACAGATTCTGATTGGGGAGGTCTGGGTGGGGGCACAGATTCTGCATTTCTAACAAGCTCTGGAGTGATACTGATGCTGCTGGTCTGGGGACAACACTTTGAGCAGCAAGCGTGCGCAGCATGACATCACTGCCTGCATTCTTCCGTGGATACAGACTAATGAAAGATATTCCCCTTGTTTAATATTGGTGAAGGTATAAATTAAGTGATACTGTGTTTCATATTCCTCTTATACTTCCTAGAGCCATCTCAAAACTCTGATGGCAAATTACAAAATCATTTAAATCTGATGGTCCCCAACCCTCACTGCACATAAGCATCCCCTGGGGACCTTTTGAAAATTACAAAAGTCCAGGCCCTAACCAAAGTAGATTAAGAATCTCTGGGAGTGAGGCCAAAACATAATTTTTTCTCCTCCTCATATTATTAGAAAGCCATTTTACATTTACAGTGTGTTGATTACCCATATGCCCACTGCATAGTTGAAAGAATAGCTTAATGATTATCCATACCCCCATGTACCTAGATCCATCAACTGTTGCCATTCTGCTGTATTTAAATTATTTAAGGATATATTTTTGCTTTATCTAAGGCAGTTCTCAAGTGGGGGCAATTTCACCCTTCAGGGACATTTAGCAATATCTGAAGACATTTTTGGTTGTGACAACTAGGGGGAGGGGGACAGTTTGTGATGCTAATAAGAGTAGAGAACAGGGAACTTATTCAACAACCTATAATGCACAGGCCAGTCTCCCATGACAAAGAATCATCCAGTCCAAAATGTCAACAAGAATATAATATAATATAATAGTAATATAATATAATATAATATATTAATATTGAATCACTTGGAATTAGCTTCAAGATGTTTTTATTTATCACTCCTGAATAGTTTAACATCTCCAAAGATCCTTCCACATAACCACAACATCAATATCATACATAAGAGGATGAACAATTATTCCTTAATATCTTCTAACAGTGAGTTCATATTCAAATTTTCTCAACTGGACTCTACATTTTTTTTTTAATATTTTTTAACCAGAATTCAATTAAGTTTCGTGCATTGCATTTGTTTCATTTCTTTAGTCTTAAAATTTAGATCAGTCCTCCAGCTATTTTTTTTAAAATTATTTTTCTTGAAGAGACTAATCTTGTTGTCCCACATTTGGGGCTTGATTTGATTAATTCCTGTTGTTTCACTGTTTGACTTATTTCTCTATTTCTTGTATTTCCTATGAAGTAGATGTGAGATGTTTATAAAGGCTTGTTTAAATTCAAATTAAACATTTATAGCAAGAATATTTAGGGTGGGGCCATGTACCTTACATTGCATGAGTGTAGGAGCTACATAATTTCTGGTTTCTCCTCTTAACAGTGTTGCTAAATTTGATCACTTGATTCAGGTAGTGATCTCTCCCCATTGTAAGGTTCATTTCTCACTTTGTGATGAGCAAGTCCTTCTTGGGATGGGTTTTTGACACCTGCACGTCTCCTAGCTTCCAACTAATTTCACTTTATAGTGTTAGCATCCACTGATGCTCTTTGCCAGAGTCATAGGAGGTCAAAAAATTGTATTTCTTCATTTATTAATAACTTTTAAATTCTATAATCTCCATTTTTAGCTAGAATTCTTCTATTTAAAAAGCTCCTTCTACTACAATTTCTTCCAAAAAAGGCAGAATAAATGATTAATTCCTTCCTTTAACCTCTGCTTTTCAGAATAGACTTCAGAATAAGAAGCTGATGTTGTACTTACTTGTCAACTAGTTACTCCTAACCTGGACTTTTATGCCATACAGGAAAAATGGATAAATACAGCAGGAGATGTTACAAACTTTCTACAATCAAAAAAAATAAATAAATAAAGCTACAAGCTTTTATTTTTGTTAGAGTATTTATAGTATATAAAAACCATGTATATTAATTAATTTCAAGTTAAAAGAGGTAAACTTCTAAAGTTTCAGAAAGGCATTTAGCTTTATAAAATATTTGTCAAATATCAACTGTTAGAGGGAAGACGGGTTGAAAGTCATCAAGTTGAAATCGATTTCTTCATAACTTGGAATATATTTAAATAGGCTGTTTAGTCTCTCCTGAATCCATGGGTGTAAGCGATGTGTGAAAGCCAAACCCTTTACACACAGCAGCTAAACAAATATTCATTCAAGTTCTTGGATTTAAAAGACGGTGGTGTTCGGAAATCATTATTTTCCACAAGGGAAAGAAGACATGTTACAGGAAGCAACTGGAACCAGTTCTACCCCTTTGTTTCAAAGCCTCCAGTTCTTCATTTCTGAGCATAGAATCTCATCTTGGTTACTTTTTTTTACGAAGAGCAACTTTTAGCTGGCTGGCAGATTTTAATTCATCTTGGTGTGGCATACCAGTTTCCTAGGCCAGGTTTCAAATCTATACCTGGGAAAGTAAAAGTTAATTCTTTGAATTCATTGTCTTAGATACGGCCATAAGGGAGAGCCCTGCCTTCGGTTTATAACATGGTAAATTTGATTTTATGATGAATAAATGGGCACTTAGCACCAAAACCTTGCAGGCGTCATCCAGATGTCTCAGAGCTTGAGTGAGCACATGGATCTGGTCACACGGACACTTGTGTTCACTGGATGGATGCACAGTCTGGAAAGAAGTTGCGTTTTTTCAAGGTCTGGAAATTTTAACAGTATTTGGCAGCTACTTGGTTTTCAAGATAATCCTGTCACTGTTTCTGGTTATGAATAGGGGTGGGGGTGGGGGCTCCAGAAGCGATGGTTTGGTGGCTTACTGAAATTGGGTAGAGATATTGGCATGTGGGAGCCTGGAGCGTGAGCATAAGCAAGCTTTTTGGGAAGAGACCTGTGATCGTGTTACTCTTGGTCACTTAAGGACCTAAGTGGTGTGGGTATGATGGGTGGAGGTGGGGGTCAGGGGAGAGAAAAAAGAGAATCAGAACATGAGTTTCATGGACACAAAAGCAATTGGTTAATTTACCCAGACTTTCACTTTTCAAATAATTGTTTGGCTGGTCCTTAATCCTTAGCCAAGTGATTCCCTAAGGATGTGTTAATTCATTATTTTATCTATTAAAGATGTGCCATCAAAACAATCCTTTCTCAAGTTACAAAAGCATCTTCTCAGTTAGCCTTTGCTTGTCTGGCAAGGTTTGATAAACAGGCTAGTCTGTTGTCCTAATGACTCAGCCAGGGCTCTGCTCTGCCTCTCACTCTCATCCCTTGCTACTGGTGGCAGAGGAGTAGACTGTCACTAATGAGTACATGTGCATGCGATTAAAAACAAACAAACAAACAAACAAAAACAACCACTGAGCAAGTGCTTCCTCAATTTTCTTTTCACTGAATCAAGAGACTCTCTTTATTACTCTTTATTGAACAGTCAGAAACAGAAATAAGAAGGCCACTTCCAGATAGATGGAACACCATGGTCATTTTGACCTCTTGATTATTCAGTTGAGTCAAAATGATAATTTCACTAATTTCACTCTGAAATTAAAGAGCTCTGTGACAGAATCAACCAGAGAGATTGGTAATTTAAATAGGTATTAACATATTTAAAACAGGAGAGAAGTCTTTTGGTAAATGACAGGATTGCAGCTTTGAAACACTCTGTCTCCCTGGAGAGTAATGTACTCTCCTTGGAGAAGCTCACATATTTTAGAAATATCAAGGAGTTAAGGCTACTAGCTAGGAGGACCTAACACTATCTCCTTTTCCTTTAAAAATTATATTTAATTATTCACATAATATAAACCTATGTACATAGTTATATAGTGTATCATACACATAATATAAACACTTAAGCTTCAACTTTATAATGCACAAATAGAGATAGTTATGATCCAAAGAGGAGACATGAAAAAGAAAGTAGAAAACAACAGTGACTCATACAGATTGCACATTGATCAATGTAAGTTTCACGGAGTTCTGCAATAGGAACCGTAAGACCAGCATGAAGGTTTTTCAATTGTAGACCATCATAAAGTTTCTCAAGACAGAGCCTCCATTTTTGTCTACTGGCTCTAATACTTTTTACTTACTTGACTACGTTACTCATTAATTCAACATATATTTATTGGATGCCTACTGTATGCAGGCATTATGCCAGATTTTTAGGTTACAAAAATAACTAAAAGGCAACCTTCTGGGGAATCGCTATTCCATAGAAAAAAAAAAATGGTAAATTTAAGCATGAGTAGGTGCTACAATATTAGGTTGGTGCAAACGTAATTGCGGTTTTTAGCATTAAAAGTAATCTCAAAAACAGCAATTACGTTCGCACCAGCCTAATAGAAATAAATGCATGGATAGTGGAGGCTCAGACAAAGGAGAAGTAAATTCTATTTCTTGATGAAGCTATTTTGGGGAAGCATGGACATTTGAAACTGCCAATTAGAGCTGCTACTATCTCAAAACAGTCGCCACTTCTTAATAGAGTGGCAACAGCTTTTTGCTCATAGCCTCTTGCAGAGTCAGAAATGAACAATGCCCTTTTTTTTTTTTTGAGATGGAGTCTTTCTCTGTCTCCCAGGCTGAGGTGCAGTGCCATGATCTTGGATCTTGGCTCACTGTAGCCTCCGCCTCTCAGATTCAAGTGATTCTCTGTCTCGGCCTCCTGAGTAGCTGGGATTACAGATGTGCACCATGAATACCTGTTAATTTTTGTATTTTTGTAGAGACAGGGTTTCACCATGTTGGCCAGGCTGATCTTGAACTCCTGACCTCAGGTGATCCACCTGTCTTGGCCTCTCGAAGTGCTGGGATTACAGGCATGAGCCACCGTAATCAAAAATGAATGATGCACGTGTTTTTTTGTTTTGTTTTGTTTCGTGTGTTTTTGTTTTTGTTTTTCCCCTGAGCAAATGTCTGCTTTCACATTTTCCTTCATATACTCCTAGAATAATAAACAGAGGTGTGAAGGCTCTGGGTGTAAAGTGAGGGCTTTACTTGACGCAGAAGGGAAATGAAAAGCAATGTAGAAGTGACAGGTGCCAGCAGGGAGGGCAAGAAGAGGACACAAGGGCCACAGACGAAGACAGGCAAAATGGAAAGAACCTCAAACGAGAAATGGGGGGAAAAAGTAAATATTATTTGAAGATGATTTAAACTATAGGAATTAAAATTATGGTGAAGGGAAGTGCTGTTTGGACATTAAAGAAGAAACGATCACCTAAGCCCCAAAGGGCAGGCATGATGAGAGCACTTTCTATTGTTGTGGGCGAGGAAGTTTGGTGCCAAGTCAGTTGTGTGATGAAATCTGTTACGAATTTTCTCCATCTCAACATTAGATTAACACACGGGGCTTCATTTTCAAAGGGGTCCGAGGAAAGCAAGGCAGACTACTCACACAAATAAACGGGAGTTGTGTGTTTGAAATTCCCTCAAAATGCGGAAAAACAGCCCCCCTTTAATGTCATTATGTATTTTAACCATTTGAAACCAATTTATAACACACATGAAAGTATTCTTGTCTACAGTAGAGTTGGCACATGGCACTTCCGATGTTAAACATTTCCAACAAGCATCCATTCACACAGCTCCCTGTGCTGGTGATGTTCCCAAGCTTCTCTTAAGTGGTTCACTTACACGGAGGCATTTCTGAGACAGGGAGCACAATTACAACTCCCCTGGACTGCCCAAACCGTAAGGCGTCTCTGAAATTCAATCTGTGTGCCTCAGGAGGTTACACTTTAAAAACAGCGAGGAAATTCTCAGTTCAGGCTATAATAGACAACAGTTAGCTTCCATTTTAGAGGTAGATATCTTGAATTTTTAACTGATCATTTGTCTGAAATGCCACTGAGGACATGGTGAACCTGTGACCTGAGTGATTCCTTCTCTTGGAGCTCGACTTTTCACAACTCAGGAGAACCCAGGAACATGTTTTTCTAGTTCTGCTTCCTTACTCCTCTTTTTTGTCCTTTCTTCCCTCCTGTGTTCCTTTTCTTTCTTTCTTCTTTCCTCTTTTCCTTCCTCCCTCCATTCCTGCCTCTCTCTTCTCTTTTCTTTCTTCCTTCCTTCCTTCCTTTCTTTCTTTCTTTCTCTTTCTTTCTTTCTTTCTTTCTTTCTTTTCCTCTTTTCTCTCTCTCTTTTCCTCTTTCTTTCTCTCTTTCTTTCTTTTATTCTCTCTCTTTCTTTTCTTTCTCTCTTTCTTTCTTCTTTCTTTTTCTTTCTTTCTTTTTCTTTCTTTCCTCATTTTCTCCTTCCTTCCTTTCTCACTCTCCTTCTTTCTCCTCTCTCCCTCCCTCCCTTCTCTCCATTTCCTTTCCTTTTCTTTCCTTTCCTTCCTTCCTTCTTTTTCCTTCCCTTCATACCTCTCTCCCTCTCTTCCTCCATCTTTCTCTCTCTCTCTTTCTTTCTGACATCCTTTATCCTTTCCCATTGTACCACACAGACTCATATATTCATCACCCAACGAGAACAAAGATCAATACGGTTAATTAAATGAACATTTAAAGAAGCAAACTGAGAACTACTCAAATGGACATAGGTCAAATCCTCCCCAAACCTTCTTCCAGTTGTAGAATTTTCATATAAAGTGAAATCACTTGTTCAAAGCAACACAGCTGCAGAATCTAGTTATGCTTAGACTAGAAATGCTGCTTTGAGGTTAGAAGTCCTCTCTCCTACTCATAGCTTGGATCAATCCACCCATTTCCAGCTTTCCTTACTATGGTTAGCAACAGGCCACAAGGAAGTTATCTGGCCCCTTTTCTTAAAGGATGAAAACTCAGTTTTTCATTTTATCACCTATTGCCCTGAGAAGTCTCACTTCTTGAGGAGAAACCTTGATCCAGTGACTTCCACTGGTTTATTGTTTATCCATGTTCTCCTCTGATCCATTTCCTGTGCCCTTCCTCCGTGGACATGGTGGCTGCCATCCCTTCACTGTATATGACTGATCCAAGCCCACTGGGGTCACGTCATCCCCTAGGTGATTCCTCTACAAATAGCTGGTATCCCTGTACTAGGTATTGTTATAGGAATAAGTAAGCCTAAGACTGTGGGAGAGCGAGATGTAGGAAGAGGTTTACTCTGGGTTGGTAGGAAAGTAATTCCACTTACCGCCTCTCCTGCCATCCTGTGAACAGGAAATCTCACTGGCTCCATTGCTACCTGCAGTGCTCTTAGGACCAAGAGGGAGCCCATGATGAAATGAGGCAGATGCCCCAGTAAGCAGAGGAAGGAATCAGAAAGAATGTGCAGTGTCCAGGCACTGATTCAACCTATCCTGAAATTACCCTTGCCTCTGACCTTCCTGCTATATGAAATAATACATTTCCTCATTCCAGTTAATTTGATTTAAGGCAGAAGTGTCCTCATTATACACTTTTTTATTTTTATTTTTATTTTTTTTTGAGACACAGTCTCACTCCTATTGCCCAGACTGGAGGACAGTGGCACCATCAAGGCTCACAACAACCTCAGCTTCCCAGGCTCAGGTGATCCTCCCACCGCTGCCTCCTGAGTAGTGGGGACTACAGGTGTACACCACCACACCCAGCTGAGTTTTTTTTATTTTTAGTAGAGACATGGTCTCGCATGTTGCCTAAGCCGGTCCTGAATTCCTGGGCTCAAGTTATCCTTCTGCCTCAGCTCCCTGAAGTGCTGGGATTACAGGCACCAGTCTTCGTGTCCAGCTATCACATTCTAGAGTGAAAAAATCTTTATTCCAACACCCCTTTCCTCTCTTTTTTTTCATTTTTTAAAAATTATTTTATAGTGTTGACTAGTGACAGCTAGCGTGACCTATTCTCTTTATTTTCTTGGGACTAAGGAGTTTTGGGGGATGTGGGACTTTCAGTGCTAAAAATGGGCTGACCCAGGGCAAATGGGATGGTTGATTCCCTATAAGGTTAATAAATCATTTGTATAATTATACTGAAGACCGCCAATCCCTGGAGTTTGGTTGTTACTTTCCATAAGGACTAGCTTTCTATCAAAATCTGCAAAAGGGTTGGGTGTGGTAGCTCATGACTGTAATCCCAGCACTTTGGGAGGTGGAGGCTGGCAGATCACTTGAGGTCAGGAGTTTGAGACCAGCTTGGCCAACGTGGTGAAACCCCACCTCTACTAAAAATATAAAAATTAGCTAGGTGTGGTGGTACATACCTCTAGTCTCAGCTTGGGAGGCTGAGGCAGGAGAATCACATGAACCCGAGAGGTAGAGGTTGCAGTGGGCCAAGATTGCGCCACTGTACTCCAGTCTGGGTGACAGAGCAAGACTCAGTCTCAAATGAAAAAAAAAAAAAATCTGCAAAAGCTCTTTCTTTTTACTATTGAGACGCAATACTAGAACAGATCTGGGCCTGAGAAAGAAAACAAACACACAAACAAATGCTTGGATTCTCATTCCTAGCCTTCCTGGTTCTCTGAGCTGGCCACCACTGAAGAGGGACCACCAGGAATGTCAGAGGTGTCTGGCATAAGTCTCTCATATCATTAGAAAGGGAGAGAGAGAAGAAAAGAAACCAGGAAGGAGGTACAGGAATGAAGATTCACCAAAGATCTCAGAGCAACTAAATGGCTGAGCTGAGGCAAAAATGGAGTCTCTTACCTGATACTTGTTCTTTGCACATTTTCAGACATACGTATCAGTTCTCTACATACAATGCTTCCATTCCTCTCATTTTCCTCTATTCAAGAAGAATACGGTCTAGATTAGAAGAGGCCAGGAAAGCTACGTGATTCTGTACCTAGATGATCTTAGGAAAAGCTCTCAGTTTCTCAACAGTGAAAACAGGTCACTCGTGTTTGGTTTTCCATTCACACTCAAAACTCATACTCCGTTGCTTGCTTTCCTGCTTTTACCTCTGAAGATGTTTAAGGAGGTACTTCAAAAGTAACATTTTGGAAGCCATTATGCTCAGCAAATAATGCGGGAAAAGAAAACCAAGTACCACATGTTCATTCTCACTTATAAGTAGGAGCTGAATGACTAGAACAAATGGACACATTGGGGGGACAACACACACTGGGGCCTATTGGTGGAGCAGGGGGAGGGAGAGCATCAGGAAGAACAGCAAATGGATGCTGGACTTAATACCTAGGTGATGGGGTGATCTGTGCAGCAAACCACCGTGGAACACATTTACCTGTATAACAAACCTGCACATCCTGCACTTAAAATAAAGTTGAAACAATAAATAAATAAAATGAAAAAAAATCTAAAGTAACTTGTTCAAACGTTCTATTGACTACACCTGAGAAACTTACAAACCTCCCACTTTCACCTCTATGACCCCACTTCAGGAAAGCATCTCCTCTTGCCTGAATATTGCAATAGTTCTCTGTGGTCCCCACTTCCACCCTTGTCCACCACGCCCAGAGGACTCTCCACATGCAGGCAGCGACCTCCAGACACTTGGGCCAAACCATGACTTCTCTTCTCTGTGAAGTCTTCCCTGGACAGTCTCTATCCCAGCTGGCTTTATTTTCTCTGTAGTACTTATTATCATCCAATTGCCTATAGATTTTACTTCTTTATGTGTTGAATACATGACTTCCCTTACTAGAATGCAAACCCCATGAGGTTAGGGATTTATCTCTTGCGGGATCACCAGCACTCAGAACAGTACTCACTACACAAAGGCATCTTCAATAAATATTTCTTGAATAAATGAAAATAATTTATCCATTCAAAACCCCTCAGAGGCTTCCCACTTTATTCAAAATAAACACCAAGGTAATGGCCTACAAAGCCTTCCATCACCATGTATTAGTTCGTTTTCACTCTGCTAATAAAGACATACCCAAGGCTGGGTAATTTATAAAGGAAAGAGGTTTAAATGACTTACAGTTTCACGTGGCTGGGGAGGCCTTATAATCATAGCAGAAGGCAAAGGTGAAGCAAGACACATCTTACATGGTGGCAGGCAAGACAGACCATGTGCAGGGGACAGGGGAACTCACCTTTATAAAACCATCAGATCTCATGAGACTTATTTGCTATCATAACAGCATGGGAAAGAGTTACTCCTATGATTCAATTACCTCCCATGGGGTCCCTCCCATGACACATAGGAATTATGGGAGCTACAGTTCAAGATGAGATTTGGGTGGGGATACAGCCAAAACATATCAACCCACCTCCCACTCCAATCCCCTAGCCACCCACACTTCTGTCTTCTCTGCTTCCCCATCTCTGAAACTGGACTCCTCACAAGTCTGGGGCATGCTTTTGACAGGTCTTTCCTGATTTCTTTTGCTATTGGAAAGCTCCTTTTGCAGATATCTGCCCACCTTTTCTCCTTTACATACATCAGGTTTCTGCTCATATGACATGCATCAGAGCCTTCCCTGAACTCTTAGCACAAAATAACCTCACCCCTCCCTGTATTCCCCACTCCCCTTGGCATTATCTTTCTTTACAGTACTACCATGACTTTTTTTTTTTTTTTTTTTTTTTTTTTTTTTTTTTTTTTGGAGACAGAGTCTAGCTCTAGCTCTGTCGCCCGGGCTGGAGTGCCAGTGGCACAGCCTCCACTCACTGGAACCTCTGCCTCCTGGGTTCAAGCGGTTTTCCTGCCTTAGCTTCCTAAGTAACTGGGATTACAGGTGAATGCCACCATGCCCAGCTAAGTTTTGTATTTTTATTAGAGACAGGGTTTCACCATGTTGGCCAGGCTGGTCTCAAACTCCTGGCCTCAAGTGATCCACCCATCTCAGTCTCCCAAAGTGCTGGGATTACAGGTGTGAGCCACTGTGCCTGGCCTCCCTTATCTCTTCAATTATTACTATTTTTTTGTTGTGCCCCACCTTCAGTCTGCCCCACTGAAATGTAAGCTTCATGTAGAAATAAAATTTGTTCTATTGGCTACTGTATTCTCACTTGGCAAAGAGTAGTTGCTCAATAAATATTTGTTGAATGGATGAATGGATGAATTTTTGGCTTTTTATGGGCCTTTTAGTCATTACTATTTGTCATTACATTTATTGCAAACATTTTCTCCAGTCTCACATTTAACCTCTAAGTCTTTATGGTATTTTTACACAGAACAGTAATTTAATTTTTACGCAGTTGATTCTTTCTGTCTTTTCCTTTGTAAATGCATTTGCCTGAAAAGCTCTTTCTGACCTAAAAATCAGTTAAAGACACACCTATGTTTTCTTCAAGTATTTTATAGTTTTACTTTTTGCTTTTTATCTTTTAATATACTTGGAAATGATTGCCTATGTGAGTTAATCTAAACTAATTATTTTCTACAAAACAATTTTCTGTATGTTACAATGTATTGATTATTATATTGTATTGATCATTATGATGTATAGTTTATTGACTAATTCATTCAATACTTAACTATTTCTGTCTTTCTATTTATAAATGATTCTAGGTTATTTATTCTTTCCATGTACTTTAGGATACTGTTCTAATCATTACAGTTTTACAATGTGGTTTAACGTTTTATATTTAAAAATTGCTTTTTTAAATTCAAATTTTATTTATGTTTCCTCTCAATTTTTAGGCTAACTAGAATTATGTTAGCAAAGTTCTCAAACAATATTATTGAGACATTGACTTAAACTGTGTTGAACATCATTACCTACTGGAGAAACAGTGAACTCACCACAATACTCTTAACAGGTGTTGTGATTCTAATGGCTGTTCTAATAGGAGATGATTGCTTAGTAAAAGTGTATTTGGTCAGGTTTCTCCTCTGTGAAGTTACTATTTTTTTCCTTTTGTAATTAGTAAATATTTGGTGAGTAACACACTGTCACTATGAGACTACTCTGTTTCTTCTCCAACTTTTACTCAATGTTGTTTTTGTTCATTGGTGGGTCTTACCAGCAGCAATTAGAACCATTAAGTCACCATTAGAACATCTTAGGGTGTTCTAATGGTGATTTATCTTATTCTCTCTGCATTTATTGATTAGAATTCTTCAGTCAGGAGGTTATTCTTCACCCCTATTTAGTTATTCAATTATTTATTTATGACAGTAAGGACTCATAGATATTTACTTTAGTCTACAGACTACAATCTAGTACTATTAATTGTTTTGTTATTCAAATTGTTCATGCTCTGCCCATCGGAGTGCTTTCAGGTTGGCTCCTTTGCCCTTGGCCTAAAAAACCCCATCCTTTTTAGCACTTGCTTACTCTCTGATATCACGTTTCTTACAATTTAGCATACTTTCTGATATCACAAGGTTCCTTAAGATTTCTCCAAAGAAAGATGTGGCTAATTCTTAATTACTCAGCATTTGTTAAATAGTTTGAAGACTTTGGATACTTTTTTTCTCCATCTGCAACCATTTATAGACTATAGAAATGTTGATTATCCTACCGTGACAAAGATAAATAGCTTAGGAATCAGGGAGAAAGACAATTTTTATATTGCCTATCTTTGGTTATTTATTTATTTATTTATTTATTTATTGAGACAGAATCTCACTCTCTTGCCCAGGCTGGAGTGCAGTGGCGTGATCTCTGCCCACTACAATCTCTGCTTCCTGAGTTCAAGCGATTCTCCTGCCCCAGCCTCCCGAGTAGCTGGGATTACAGGCATGCGCCACCATTCCCAGCTAAGTTTTTTTATTTTTGAGTAGCGACAGGGTTTCACCATGTTGTTCAGGCTGGTCTCAAACTCCTCACCTCAGGTCATCCGCACACCTCAGCCTCCCAAAGTGCTTGGATTACAGGCGTGAGCCACCACACCTGGCCCTTTTTGGCTTTTTAAATGGATAACTCTGGTAAAATCTAATATGATGCTTAGAGATTCCTTATACATACAAATGGTCTAAGCTTCTAATTTCTTTAAGTAATCAGACTTCTGCTTTCTATACCACAGAATGAACTTTGAGGACCCCCATTTTCTCCATCTGTGTCCCTCAGCCACTCTGCTACACCCTAGCAGTTCTGGAGGCATCCCACGAACCCAAGGCTCCCCAAACACCATTTGTAAACAACTTACACTGAATAGTCCAACCCCCTCATTTTACAAATAAGCAAACTGGGGCTGAGGATATAATGAGTTATCCAAACTACAGAGTTAGTCAGTGGCTAAGTTAGGAACAGAACTCTGTGTTTGGGATCTATGTAAGTATTCTTTCAGCTTACCATACACTGCTGAAGGAGGTAGGATTATTTCAGTTTCTAAATGTCTAGATCGACAGTAAGCCAATAAATGTAAGCTAAAATGGACAGAATCCAAATTAGAAAATAAACAAAGAAAATTACATTTACAATAAAATAAATGGCTTTTGGAAATTTGTTTAAATAAAAGTTGAACCTAAAACTCACAAATGATGCAAGATTACAATTCTATCACACACTCCATGTGGGTCCCTCAAACCTTTCAAGTACTGTGTTACATTTGGTAAACTTTATGTCTCCAAAGGCAGGCTCATTTGTCCTGGTGGCTTTTAAGGTGAAGTAGTATCATTAAGATCCCTACAGAAATATATATATATATATATGTGTGTGTGTGTGTGTGTGTGTGTATACACACACACATATATATATATATGTACCTAGACATAGTCATAATGTGGAATACTTTTCCCACCATTATACTGAGGTTCTTGTACTCAATTTTACTCAATAGTCTCATCTTTCAGGTAATCATACCAAATCCAAACTAGAAGTTTTATCCCAGTAGCAAGCAAGACCTAGATTTCCTATCCTCTCATTTTAAAAAAATTTACCCTCTCATCTTCACAAGCTTCCAGGACCATACCATTAGGCAAATGTCTTATATTTTGCTATAATGTCCCTTTCATGTGTATGACATTTTATTTTAAATATCTTACTAATTTTATCCACATAATAAACTCTAACAATCTGTTATGAATTGGTAAAAGTGTGATAAGACCAGCATGGGCTGGGAAATGGTGAAAGAGTGTTTCTCCAGGGTAAATGATATACTACTTAAGAAAATGTGTATCTTCAGAAACATTCTCAACCTTCAATTAGAAGTTCATATTTATGTGGCTTAAAGGAGAGAAGAAAAATAAGTGGTATTATTCTAAGAATGCACTTCAGGCCATTGAGCCCAATAAGGAAAATCTAATCCTAAAATGAAGTAAAATCGTGGCTAGTGACTTTGACTATTTGCATATATGCTTAATAATTTATTTGGTGCAAAATAAAGTATTTTAAAAGTTATGGCTTGTATTTTTGCAGCAGGCAGAATAATGATACCCAAAATGTTCCCACCCTAATTTCTAGAACCTGTGAATATGTTCTGTTACATGAACAAGGGGAATTAAGAGAACAAGTGGAATTGAAGTTGTTAATAAACTTACTTTAAAATAGGGAGATTTCCCTAGATTATCCAGGTAGGCCCAATGTAACCGCAAGAGTTCATTAGAATGGAAGAGAGAAGCAGAGGAGAAGGTCAGCGTCAGAGATTTGAAGATGCTATGCTGCTGACTTTAAAGAGGGAGAAAAGGGCCACAAGCCAAGTAATGGAGGCAGTTCTAGAATTTGGAAAAGACTGGAAAATAGATTCTCCCTGGAGCCTTCAAAAGGAATGCAGCCCTACCAACACCTTGATTTTAACCCAGTGAGACCCATTTTGACTCGGAACTTCTAGATATGTAAAACAATAAGTGTATGCTACTTTAAACCATTACGTTTACGGTAATTTGTTATAGCAGCAATGACTAATGAATATAATTTGAACAAATTCTTACTAACAAGAGAAATGAATCTATGCATAAATAATAATTACCAAAAAGATTTAAGAACTCATAAAATGATGATATTTGAGAATGTGAAAGACTATCATCTGGTAACATGTGGTATCCAGAGAAGGGAAGAATATACTCCAAAGTTTAGAAAGTAGAACTTGTAAAAGTTGAGTGAAAAGTTTGCATTACTCCATAACATGAAGTTTTGAAAGGAAATATAACTTTAGAAGGTTGGAAAGTTCTCAAAAGATGTAATTATGACTGTATAATCCTATAGATTGAATTGTATGAAGCTACAGAAGGCATGCTTATCAAATATGTAGATGGCATGAAGCCTGGCAAGAGAATGAACACATTGTATGTCAGAACCAGAATTGAAATAACAAAAAAAATCTTGTCAGTCTGTAGCAATGGGATGAATCTCTAAAAAGATAGAAGTTAACAGGGATTAACATAAGATCCTACACTTGGGTCCAAAAACCCAACTGCCCAAATGCAGTTGGAAGTGATATAGTGTAGCAGCCTGCGATAAAATGACGGTTGAGTTTTAATAAACCAAAAAGTTAAAGAGATATGATATGATAATGGAATAATAGAAGTGTTAACCATTGCAGAAAAGTTGTTGCTACCACTGTCTGCTGGTCAGATCATGTGAAGCAATTGACTAGTTTTGGATTTGGTACGGGAAACAAATCAATAAAGCAAACATGCATGACACTTAGAAATAAAATATAATTGAATATATTGGTGGTGTTTACACTGAAGAAGACACAACTCTAAATTCAGAGTGAGGAAGGGACTGCTAGTTCTCTTCAAATATTTTAAGAACTTACAAGTCAAAGGTGTGAGACTTATTGTGATTGGATCTAAAGATTAGAACTAGGATAGTGAGTAGAAGCCACAAGAAGATAGAGCCTAATTCAATTAAAGGAGAAGTTACAAGGTTGTCTAAAATTCAGATGGGCTGTTTACAGAGTGGGTTCACCATCCATGGAGACATTCAAACAAATTAAACCACAACTTGATAGAAAATGTGTTGAAAGTCATTCAAACAGTGAAAGAAAATGTAGATCAGATTACCTTAGTTTCCGATGCTATGACCAAGGATCATTTTGAGAAATAATCCCTATGTAAGATTTGTTTTAATTCACTTTTTACAGGGACGAGCTTAATATTTTGGGTAGTATGTCCATGTCTTGGCAATAACAAACTACATTGTCTCATGCTCCTTTTTGATGCAATGTAAAAAGCCTTACTGGAAAAGAAGAGAAAACTGTAAGTTTCAGGTAACTTTGAAAGATTTATTGTTTTGTTGTGGCTCTTAATGATACTGCAAAAATGGAGATGTTGAATTCATAGGGAGCTAAGTACTCAGAAAAGCTGACTAAAATCTCACTGTTCAATTATAGAGGAAAAGAGGTTAATTAAATGGTAAATATTATCTGTTCATGTGGTAACAGTAAGTGATTCTCTCAGACATGCCACATTCTCAGTTAAGAAACTGCTACTTTTACCAAACTCTCAAAGGTGAAGTTACAGTGGTAAAGACCTGTGTACTTCTACATGGCCAGTGCTCACTGAGGCACCACAAGCTTCTGAAACATTTCCAAATTAACGCAGCTCAGCAAAGACTTTGTTGACATTCTTAAGTCTAGAAATCTTCTTTCACCTTTCAAGTGTCCTCAGAGTTATCACTTTTCATCTCTTTCTACTCTACCTGTTTCATTCTGTTCTTTACTTAAATTGCTAAAAAAAAGTCTCTTATTTTTCAAGATAATCTGTAAAATTATCTTTTTCCAAAATCAAAAGAAAAACAAAAGAAAGAAAGAAGTTGAAGAAAGGCAAAAAGGGAGGCTTTGAGTTTTGATTCAAAATCTCCTTGGAAAAGCCTAAGCTAGGCTCTCTCTGAATTGGGAAAGAACTTTTCAAGTCCAGTTAGTAGAACTGCATTGAGGAAAAGTACAATTCGAGAAAGTACATAATCGGATGAAAAAAGGGAAAAACGATGTAAAAGATTGAGTTCATGAATGGGTAAATCTCCCATTTGCCATTGTAATGATTAATTTTATGTGTCAACTTAGCCAGGTCATGAAACTGGTCGAATACTCATCTAAGCATTGCTCTTAATTACTTTTTAGATATAATTAACATTTAAAGCAGTAGACTTTGAGTGAAACACATTATCTTCCATAATGTGAATGGACCTCATCCAAGCACTTGAAGACCTTAAGAGGTCCCATGAGAAAAACATAATTCTGCTTCCAGAGTGCCTTTGGTCTTGAGACTACACCCTCAACTCTTCCCTGCTGGCTGGGTCTCCAGCCTGCTGGCCTGCCCTGCAGATTTTGGACTTGCCAGCCCAATAACTGCATGAGTTAACTTCTTTAAATAAATTATTATCTCTATATATCTAGGTCTATATTTATATCTGTATCCTACTTGTTCCATTTCTCTGGAGAACCCTAATCCAACCATGAATTTCTTCAGTCTCTTGCCCTACTCACTCCATGTTCCCCCTTTTATTTTTATCCATGAAATTTATTCTCCTCTGGGGTAAGACCTGCTATCTGCTACCTCAACACTTTCTGTGTCAAGCCACTTCTACCTCTCTTCTCATTTTATAATCATACTTTAGGTAATGATATCAGAAAATCTACACTTGGGCACATTTTGAAAAAAACCTGAACTTATGGATATCTTCCTATTAAGCAAATGAAAACTATGATAAACTTCATAAAAACCTCACCCAGGATTAGTGATAAAGACTAGTTGAAATAATATATGTGAAATAGCTTTTCAGACAAAACCCTAACACTTTTTTTTTCTTCTTTCTTCATTCTCAAACTTACATATATACCACCTACCTCACTGAAGAACTGGTCTAGAGTACAGGGTACAAATCAGTTTAGGGAAATCTAACACATATCACTGAGAATCTATTATGAGAAAAGTGTTTAGCTCTCTTGTGGGAATCTTTGTACCACAGAAGCTCACAAAGGGGTAGAGGACACCTATAAATACTTATATAACTCAGGGACAGACAGATCTGGGGGAAAATGTATTAAGAAATTCATAGTAATGGATGTGCTAAGGGAGTATAAGGTAAAATAATTTAATACTGACTAAAGATATCAAAAGAATTTTTTAAAAAGGTAGAAAATGTGGTGGTCTTTAAATGGAGGACAGGAATTTAATAAATATCCAAAGAGAGGACATTCTAGGCAATTATAATTGTAAATAACATTACTTTATTCCTGATTATGCTTTATTCCAGAGTACCTACACAATGTGTTCAAGATCATGTCAATAGTTTTTCAGTATGATCTCATTTAACTCTGTAAGAGGTGCACCATTGATAACCCCATTTTATAGAGGCAGAAAGCGAAGCCTTGAAAGATAGTTAATGGCCCAAGTTCAAGAGTGACAACAAATACTTGGATTTGGAACATCTAACTCCAAAGGCCAACCTCTTAACTGTCATATGGCAAAGACTCAAATCAAGAGGAATTAGTAGGATCATTGCCTGGAAGTGTGAAAACTTGGGAAGAGTTTTAAATGTGCCTGCATCATATCATGGTTAGACATTTACATGAGGCAATATGGCAGACTAGATCTTCAGAAATATACCTCATGGTATAATATACCAAAAATTCTGGATTAAATGTTAAATAGAATTCAAATAAGTTATTGAGATGGTAAAAAATAATCGATAGTCCTTCAGAGGATAGTGATCATTAAGCTAGAAAGGTACACAAACTCTGGGGATGGCTGGTATGGGCCCTCGGGATGTCTGCCTAGCTGAGCGGTCTAAAGCCTATGTAGTATTGGTCTGTATACATTGGGAACAGGAAACAAAGCATTAGACTGGAGTCGGACAGAAGATAGCTAGCTAGAGACTTCTGCATGAAGGTCAAACATCTGAAGGGTGAGGCTCCCAGTGACTGACAGAAAAAAAAAGAAAGTTCATAGTAGGGATGTACACGTTTCAGTCTTAGGACTAGATGGAATAGGAAAAAAAAGTGGAAAAGTGTCTCCTGAAAACTCTTAATTGTAAGCATAAACTCACTGGATAGGAAATAGAATTCAAACATCTATGGAGGCTAAGAAACCGCAAAACGTAGTGGAGAAAACAGTGGCTATGAGGCTGAGAAGCTGAGCAGAGCTTTTAGTCATTTTAGGGGACTAACAAAAAAGATGGAAACCCCAGCAAAAATCCAAGTTTCTGAATTAAGAAATTTAAAGGAGTAAACTTTAGGAGCAAAGACTAACTGGAATAAGATTATCTATCACAATGAATACAGTGTATTTCAAATTAGCTCAATACCAGACTACATGGGGTGATCTGTGTTTATCCTGACACCTGCAATTAAAAAAAAAAAAAATCTATGGAGGGAAGTCATATTTTCGAGACTTTCAATTTATATCTTCAATTTTTTATCACAGTGTTTGACTTTCTACACACAGAAAAAGTGACCATGCATTTCATGAGACAAAATAATTGACCAAAAACTATGAGACTAAGTCGGGAAGAGAATAAAATCTAAGGTCAACTGACACGCAGAAATCAATAAAGACTTTAATGTAATGATTATTACATGTTCAAGAAATTGGTGAAAAATTTAGTAGACAATTAATTCTAATGAACAATTAAAATAGAAATTCTAGAAGAGAAAAATACAATGATTACAAACAGGAACTCAGTAGTCAAATTAAGAGTAGAACAGTTTTAGCTAAATAGAAGACTAGGGAACTAGGAGACAGTAGAAAATATATAGACTGAAGAAGAGAGGAACAAGTGGATAGGAAAAGCAAGCTAAATAAAAATAGTCAAACAAACAAACAAACAAAAAGCCAAAGCTATCACAAGAGACATGTGATGCATGGTGGAAATGTTTTTCTTAGATGCATTTGAAGTCCCATAAGCAGAGTAGGAGAATGTTGCCGTTTTTGAAGTGATAGTGACCAAGAATTTTCCAAAATTGATGAAATACATCAAGCTGCAGAATCAAATAGTATTATGCAGTCCAAAATGTAATAAAAACAAAACAACAAAAATAGGAACAAAGCATACTGTGGCATATCATTGTATAATTAATTGAAATCAAAGAAAAAGAAAAAAAATCTCAAAGGCAGCCAGATGGGAAAAAAGACGTATTACCCTCAGTAATAAAATACTTTCAGTAACTTTAAGGCTGTAAAAATGAAACTGGTCCCTTAATAAAATGCTTGAAGCCAAAAGACAGTGGAATGGCACCCTCAAGGTGCTTCCAGAAAATAACCGCCAAGTTTGAATTCTATACTGAGTAAAATGTTCTTCAAATGACCTAGAATTCTATAGCAGCAAAAACATTCTTTGAAATGAAGGCAAATAAACACATTTCAGACAAAAAATTATCATCAGCAGACATATGCTAAAAAACAGAAAACAAACACAAAGAGAGTTCCTCAGGCAGAAAAAAAGTGGTCCCAGATGGAAGAAAAGAAAATGAAGAAGAAATGAAGAGCAAAGAAAAGAATAAATGTGTACACAAATCTAAATGACTATTGATTATACTCAACAATAACAATTACATCATGTTGGGATTTAAGTATACATGGAATTAAAACATACAATAGTAGTGAAAAAGAGTGGAAAGAAGATATACGGTTTAACATCTTTGCATTGTACTGAAAATGGTAGAAGTATTCATTAAAATCAAACTCTAATGAGTCAAAGATGCATATTGTAAAGTCTCAGCTATCAAATGAAAAGTAAAAGAATGTACAATTAATAAGCTAGTAGGAGGTGGAATTGGGTTATTTTAAAACTTACTTGATTAATACAAAATAAGGCAATAAGAGAGGACAAATGTCACATACCGCAGGTGAAATTATTAAAAATTAAGCAATATAATGGTAGATAAATCCAAATACACCAGTAATTTAAGAAATATATATAGGTTAAACATATTGATTCAAACACCAGGTAGATAGAAAAGGAAAACCAAACTGTATGCTGCCTACATGGAATATTTAAAGAGTGAAAGTAAAAGGATATAAAGGAACTTACCTTGCGTATCCTGAAAACCTACTTAAGCTATTAACATCAAAGTAGACTTTAAGACAAGAAGCATCACTAGACAGAAAGAGAGATATTCATAAGGATATAAAGGTCAATCTATATGAATGATAAAATAATTCTAAATGTATATGGACATAATAACATAGCTTCAATATATTTGATGCAAAAACTTACAGAATTGAATGAAAACTAACATTTACTTTATAAAACAGTAACAATAACCAGAACAGCTGGCCGCCCTAGCTGCTTTATGGGGCCATAAGATAGCGCAAGAAAGAGAACACAATGACTCTTATGACTTAGTCTCAGAGGTTACACACCATCACTTTGTCATAATCTATTCATTAGAGGCAATCATTTTTTTAAGGGAAAGTATTGACGAGTTTTTTTTTTGTTTTTTTGTTTTTGTTTTGACGGAGTTTTGCTCTTGTTGCCCAGGCTGGAGTGCAGTGGCGCAATCTCTGCTCACCACAACCTCCGCCTCCCAGGTTCAAGCGATTCTCCTGCCTCAGCCGCCCGAGTAGCTGGGATTACAGTCATGCACCACCACGCCTGGCTAGTTTTGTATTTTTAGTAGAGATGGGGTTTCTCCATGTTGGTCAAGCTGGTCTGAAACTCCCGACCTCAGGTGATCCACCAACCTCAGCCTCCCAAAGTGCTGGGATTACAGGCATGAGCCACCACACCCGGCCAATGAAGTTTTAACATGTGAAAATTGCTATACTATATGTCCAACTGAAGAAGTTAGAAAAATTCAACCTCTCATATCTTATACAAAAATCAACTCAGAATGAAATATAAATCTAAGTATAAAACAAAACTATACTACTCAATTGAAATAATTGCTATAAATGTATATAAAGAACTCTCAAAGCTTAAGAGTAAGAAAGTAACCCCAATTAAAAACTGAGCAAAGTACTTGAAGAGACACCTCACCAATGAGAATACAAGAATGATACTAAGCACATGCACCGCTAGGGAAATTCAAATCAAAACCACTGTGTAATACCACTACACATCTATTAGAATGTCTAACATAAAAACATCTGACAATGCCAAGTGCTGATAAGTATGTGAGGCAACTGGAACTCTCAATTGTTGGTGGGCATGCTAATGATATGGACACTCTGGAAGAACGTTTAACAGTTTCTTACAAAGTTAAACTTATATTTGCCACATGATGCAGCTATTCCACTTCTGGGTATTTAACCTAGAGGAATGAATGCTCATGTTCACATGAAAATCTATATATTAATGTTGGCTGGGC
>NW_012105054.1:1514681-1515740 GCF_000951045.1 Mandrillus leucophaeus | reverse complement strand
TTTCTTACAGAAGAGACTAGATTTTAAACCACAAAATATAAAGATTGATACATTTTACAAGACTAAGTTTTAAACCATAAAATATGAAGATTGATACATTTTCCTGCAATAAATAACTGATTTTTATTAAAAGAGCTAATAACGAAATGACATAGGGCAAACAGAAATTTTGTAACAGATCATTGATGTATTTTATGTAACCAGAGATAAAACATATTTACAGAAATACTATAAATCAAATGTAAAAAAATCTCAACACCTCACTAAAGCATCTATGTTTGACTCAATGGCACAGAGGTTTACCAGAATACCTAGAGACCATGTTCATAGATTCTAGATAATGATTTAATAGTTCACTTAAAAAATAAAAAGTTGTGAAATGCTGACTTAGAAGGATAAAATCTTATAGATCTCAGTTTTTTTAACGTATGTTATTTACAACCCCTTCCTTTGTCTTTTGAAGGAACAATATTGTTTCACTGAAAAGCAGCATCATTAATCTCCTTTTTCTGAACTAACAGCTTTAAATAGGAATATATGAATATCCTCTATCCTCTTTTACAATAATTTTATTTTGGTTATTTACTTATTTATTCATCTATGTAAGAAATTCATCATTAACAGCAAAAGCCAAGAGGAAAGGGTAATAAAACAAATGTCCTTATAAGAAACAATGAAAACTATAAAATACTAATAGTAAATACAAAAATGTTCAAAACTTAAAACTATAAGGTCACGTAGAACAGTTTTTAAAAATTAAAACGTCATCCATGCTTTGGAATAGTTTTGAAAGTAGGGACATTAAACTTTCCTATAATCTACATACTTATTAAAATGCAAATAAAAGTCTTCCAACAGGATTTTAAAATAAAATGTGATAGCTTATGCTAATATCATCTAGCAAGATACTACCTGTGAATAGATAGGACAAGTTTAAAAATTAGGCACTATTTTACCTATTTGGGGGCATTGTTTTACCTATTTTTAGTGTACAAAGATCTTTTTTGTCTAATTCAATCTTGCTAATTATATCTTTTTTTTTTTTTTTTTTTTTTTTTT
>NW_012105054.1:1510373-1513651 GCF_000951045.1 Mandrillus leucophaeus | reverse complement strand
AAAAAAAAAAAAAAAAAATGTTTATAGCAACTCCATCTACAATTACCAAAAACTGAAAAATAAAACCCCAAATGTTCTTGAATCAATGAAAAGTTATAGTATATCCATACCATAAGATACTATTTGTAACAATAAAAAGAATCATTCATACACACAATAATGTGGATAAGTCTCAAATGCATTATGCTGAGTGCAAGAAGCTAGCCTCAAAATATTACATACTGCTTCATTCCATTTGCCTTTCTTAAGAGATAAAACTATAGTGATAGAGAACAGATCAGTAGTTGCTTTGGGATTGGGTGGTGGCAGAAAGTGCCTACAAAGGTATAACAAAAGAAAGATTTGGTGGATTATGAAACTGTTCTGTATCTTGACTGTGGTGGTTGCACAAATATATACAACCTAAAGTGACTAAAAGGTTTTTTTGGAAAAATATCTAAAAGAAGTGAAGCAGGCCAGGTGTGGTGGCTCACACCTGTAATCTTAGCACTTTGGGAGGCCAAGGTAGGCTGATCACCTGAGGTTAGGGGTATCTATTCATGTGTTAAAATTCTACTCCATGTTAATTTTTTATTTTATTTTATTTTAGTTTTTTGAGACAGAGTCCTCTATCACCCAGGCCAGAGTGCAGTGAGGAGATCTCGGTTCACTGTAACTTCTGCCTCTTAGGTTGATGCAAGTCTCGTGCCTCAGCCTCCCAAGCAGCTGGGGATTACAGGCATGCACCACCACGCCCAGGTAATTTTTGTATATTTAGTAGAGATGGGGTTTCATCATGTTGGCCAGGCTGGTGTCAAGCAACCTGCTTGCCTCAGCCTCCCAAAGTGCTGGGATTATAGGCGTGAGCCACCACACCCGGCCAACTGTATGTTAATTTTCAAAAATAATGTTGAAAATAAAACAAGGTAAGAATTGCTTCTTTAATGAGGAAATTTGAAACAAAATGATGAAGAGGTAAGAAAGTATGTACAAAAAAACAATGCTGAAAGAAAACACAATTCGAGCTGTTGCAAAGACTTATACTCTAGTAAGAGAACATTCTAAATATCTTTATATCAATGCTTTTGAGAACTTCAGTGAAATGGACACTTTCGAAGAAAAATATATACAACCTAAAGTGACTAAAAGGTTTTTTTAGAAAAATATCTAGAAGAAGTGAAGCAGGCCAGGCGTGGTGGCTCACACCTGTAATCTCAGCACTTTGGGAGGCCGAGGTGGGCTGATCACCTGAGGTGAGAAGTTCAAGACCTGCCTGACCAACATGGTGAAACCCTGTCTCTACTAAAAATAGAAAAATTAGTCAGACATGGTGGGGCACACCTGTAATCCCAGCTACTCAGGAGGCTGAGGCAGGCGGATCTTTTGAACCCAGGAGGTGGAGATTGCAGTGAGCTGGGATTGCACCACTGCACTCAAACTCTGGTGACAGAGCAGACAGAGCAAGACTCTGTCTCAAAAACAAACAAACAAACAAAAGGAGTAATTTACAATAATCCTGCAAAAAAAGCAACAGGCCCAGAGTTATAGGTAAATTTTCTCAAATAACATAGACAATAAGTAATTCCAATCTTATTGAAATTATTTCAGTGATAATAAAATGGGGAAAAACTCCTAAGTACTTTTGTACATTTGCCCTAAACTTGATACCAAAGCTGAGAAGGACACATGAGGAAGGAAAGTTGAAGATTAATGTCCAGCCTGGGCAACACAGTTAGACTCCATCACTATAAAAATAAAAAAAAAAACAAACAGACATTGTGGCGCACGCCTGTGGTCCAAGCTACTTGGGAGGCTGATGCAGGAGGATGGCTTGAGCTCTGGAGTTTGAGTCTGCAGTGAGCTGTGATTACACCACTGCACTCCAGGCTGGGCAACAGAGTGAGACCCTTTCTCCATAATGTATAGATATGTGTAATATGCATTATAATTAAGCTGGGTTTATTTTAGAGATGCAACATTGGCTCAACATTTAAGGTAATAATGTGATTTATCATATTAACAAATTAAAGAAGGAAAAACACATAATTATCACATTAGATAACCAAAAAATTGATAATTTAAGCATCTATTCATGAGAAAAATCTGTTGACTACCTGGGAAAATAGAAATGAATATACTTAAGATAAAAGACATATACAAAAATACCTATAATAAACAGCATATTTAATGGAAAAGGTTCAAATAATTTTTAAAAGTTAATTTTTTAACTAAAAACTTTTAAAATTCATAAATGTCCAATATCATGTCTTCTGTTCATTATCACAATGAAAATCCTAGCCATGTCAAAAAGACAAGCCAAAAAAGTTAGAAAAATTGACAAAAGTGAATTTTTGTCTGCCTGTATACCAGTCATGATCACAAAAAAGTGTAATGTCAAAAGATAACACTTAAAAATAGTAATAATAATGTTGAGTACATGGGCATGAAGTTTCCATATAACCTAATCATTGATACAACACAAAAATTTACATTCACACCATACATGAAAGAGGAGCCCAAGAAATGGGGAGAGGCACCGTGTCTATAATGGTAGACACAGTATCATGAAGAGGGTCCTCTTTTCCCAAAACTGGTCTGTGAATTCAATACAAGGGCAATTTTAAATTACTTATAAGGTCCTAATTTTTATTTTGATTGTTTAAATCTGTCAGTTTGATTCTGAAATGTATGTAGAAAAGTAAAGGGCAAAAATAACCATACAATTTCTAGAGAGAAGGATAGGCTGTGAAGACTTGCCTTCTGAAGTAGCAAGAGTTATTTTTCGTGTGTAGTAAGTAAAAGGGTGAAATTAGTGCAAAGATAAATAAATGGACTAATTAATAAAACAGAAGCTGAAAAGCAGAGTCACACAAGTATAGCAGGAGAAGAATGAGCTAATCAATAAATGAAGCTGAGACCTCCTCAAGACGTGATTGTGCTCTATTGTGGAGAAATAAGCAACATGGCAGGTGAAATAAAATGGATATTTACCTGACACTGTACAACAAAAGCCAATTTCAGGTTCATTAAACACTTGCATGTAAAAGTCAGTTTTAAGTCTTTGCTATTGTGAATAGTGCTGCAATAAACATACATGTGCATGTGTCTTTATAGCAGCATGATTTATAATCCTTTGGGTATATACCCAGTAGTGAGTTGGCTGGGTCAAATGGTATTTCTAGTTCTAAATCCTTGAGGAATCGCCACACTGTTTTCCACAATGGTTGCACTAGTTTACAGTCCCACCAACAGTGTAAAAGTGTTCCTATTTCTCCACATCCTCTCCAGCACCTGCTGTT
>NW_012105054.1:1502726-1508789 GCF_000951045.1 Mandrillus leucophaeus | reverse complement strand
CCCAGGCTGGAGTGCAGCAGGGCGATCTCGGCTCACTACAACCTCCACCTCCCGGGTTCAAGGGATTCTCCTGCCTCAGCCTCCTGAGGAGCTGGGATTACAGGCACGGGCCACAAAGCCTGGCTAATTTTTGTATTTTTACTAGAGAGGGGATTTCGCCATGTTGGCCAGGCTGGTCTCAAACTCCTGACGTCAGGTGATCCACCTGCGTCGGCCCCCCAAAGTGTTGGGATTACAGGTGTGAGCCACCACAGCCAGCCTATATCAGTTCTTTACATCCTGATTTATTTTTGATAACTTAATATCCCAAAAACTGAGACAGGAGCACACCCTAAAAAATCTTTGTCAATGTTTAGGTTTCTATAAATTCTTCCTTGTATATCTCACAGATTTTGCCTTATAGTCTTTGATTCTTTGTTACTAAAGGCAAAGTTTCAGGAATTAACTGCATCTTTTTACCAATTACATTTTGTGTGTGTCCTATTTAACGCTCCCTTATGTTGTTTGATAAAATTTTGTAGTGCATATCTCCATTATAATTTATAGATATTTTTAAAGATTTTGCAAACCAGATTTATTAGTCAACTCCATCTCTCCTTTTCAAATGTTTCTATTTTAGGTTTGAACAGACTGGAACATGTTTATTATTTAACTTTTTTAAATACAGTTCTCCAATTCTTCATCAGTATGTTTCTTCAGTTTTGGACCACTATTCGTAAATCCTGGCTTTACTGTTTTTATTGTGACTTATACTTATTTGAAGGAAGACATTTATTTAAAGTTTTCAAGTATATTAGACAAAAGTAATGGAATTTTCTTTTTAATATGGGTTGCTTTATTTACTTTCTCATTTCTACTTTACTGATAAACAGTTTATTCACAAGCAAGTTGTTTTTCCATTAGTGTTTAGAAATAACGAATTCTTAAATATATTCATTAATTTTATTGTCCTGATGTCTTTTATTTATTTGTTCTGGCCTTTATCCTTTATTAAATCTGTCCTTCTATTTAGCTTTGGGGTTTTTTCTATTTTTTTTTTTTTCTTAGGATTTTATTGTCCTCCTTCAGAGGGGAGAAGCTAATATTTCGTACATGCTTCTCTTCCCTCACAGATGGAACAAATCATTTTGTGTATTTTTGTGTTTCACAGCTAGAGAGAAAATGCTCCCAGTCAGCTATGGCCCTCCCATGTCCTGGGGGTTGGAGGATTTTGCAGAGATTTCTGTGGGTTAACTGTGGAGTCTGTACATTTCTCCCTGTGGCTTTGGAAGCTTCCACAAAAGGTTTCTATGCTGGAACTCAGCACAGAGGGAAGGAGCCACCAGCACACTTCATCCCTGTCTCAGTAACAGCGCCCCCAGAAGACCTGCCTGCATGCTGCACCCTGTGGGTTGACTTGTCAGAAGTCTTTTTTGAGCCACTGAGATGATCACGTGATTTCATTTTTTATTCTATGAATATAATGTGTTACATTAATTGATGTTTAGATGTTAAGTGAACTTTGCACTCCCAGGATAAATCTTACTTGGTCATGGTGTATAATTCTTTTTGTATGTTGCTAGATTCAACTTGGTAGCATTTTTTTAAAGGATTTTTGAATTCATATTAATACAATATGTTAGTCTGTAGTATTTTTTTCTTTTCATATCTTTCTCTGGTTTCAGTATCAAGGCAATAATACTGTCATCATGAAATGAGTTGGGAAGTGTTCTCTCTTGTATTTTTTTGGAAGAGTTTGTGAAGAATTGGTATTAATTTTTCCTTAAGTGTTTGGTTGAATTCAAAAGAGAAGTCATCTGGGCCTGTGTTTTTCTTTGTGGGGAGTTATTTGACTATGAAATTAGTCCCTACACAAGTTTGGGTCTATTCCAATTGTCTATTTATTCTTGAATCAGTTTCAATGGTTTATATTTTTCTAGGAATTTGTCCATTTGAGCCAAATGATCTATTTTTTCTTTTTCTTTCTGAGACAGGGTCTCGTTCTGTTGCCCAGGCCGAATTGCAGTGGCTCAATCATAGTTCACTGCAGCCTCAATCTCCCAGGCTCAAGCAATTCTTCTGCCTCAGGCTCCCAAGTAGCTGGGACTACAGATGCACACTACTACACCCAGCTAAGTTTGTATTTTTTCTTTTTGTACAGATGGGATCTGGCTATGTTTCCCAGGCTGGTCTCAAACTCCTAAGCTCGAGTGATCCTCCTGCCTTGGCCTCCCAAAGTGTTGGGATTTCCGATGTAAGCCATTACACTCAGCCCCAAATGATCTAATTTTTTGTTGTACGATTTTTCATAGTATTTATTTATAATCCTTTTTG
Source organism: Mandrillus leucophaeus (assembly GCF_000951045.1). Lineage (NCBI taxonomy): Eukaryota > Metazoa > Chordata > Mammalia > Primates > Cercopithecidae > Mandrillus > Mandrillus leucophaeus. Next base: position 1,506,476 of record NW_012105054.1, on the reverse strand, counting down.
TTTCTATAAGGTTGATAGTGGTGTCACTTCTTTCATTTTTGATTCTAGTAATTTTAGTGTCTTTTTTTTCTTTGTTAATCTAATGAAAAGGTTAATCTAGCCTCTTTTTTCTTAATATAGGCATTTGCAGCCATAAATTTTCCTCTAAATAAATTAGCTGTATCTCATAAGTTTTTATATGTTATGCCTTCATTTTCATTCATCTCTAAATATTTTCTGATTTTCTTAGTGTTTTCTTCTTTTATCCACTGAGCATGTTGCTTCATTTCTACATATTTGCAAGTTTTCTTAAGGTTTTTCCTGCTATTGATTTTAATGTCATTCCATTATGGTTGGAGAACATACTTTATTTCTATTCTTTTAAATTTATTCAGGGCTGTTTATGTTCTAGCATATAGTCTATTCTGGAGATTGTTCTATGTATACTTGAGAAAAACATGTATTCTTCTGTTCTTGATGGAATATTCTGTCTGTTGGGTATAGTTTATAGAGTTGTTTGTCATCTGTTGCCTTGTAAATCTTATGTCTATTTGTTCTGTTCCTTAGTGAAAGTGATCCTTTAGTGAATGCTCCAAATATTATTGTCAAATTATATATTTCTTCCTGTATTTCTGTCAGTTTTTGCTTCCTATATTTTGATGCTCTGTTATTAGGTGCACACATGTTTATAATTGTTATGTCTTCTTGATGAATTGGCCCTTTTATCAAATGCTCCTCTTTATCTCCATTAACTTTTTTAAAAGTCTATTTTATCTGATATTGGTGTAACTTTTTTTTTGATTACTGTTGGTGTGTATATCTTCTTCATCCTCTTACTTTCAATCTATTTGTGTCTTTGCACCTAGTGTGTTTCTGCACATATTGTGTCTCCTGTGGACAGCGTATGGTTGGACTATGTGCAAGAATATCTGCCTTTTTGATTGGATTAATTCATTCACATTTAATGTTACTATTAACATAGCCACATTATGCTAACATTAACTAGCTGATCTATGTCTGCTGTTTTACTTTTGGCTTTTCATGTCTCATAATTTTTTTGTTCCTGTATTTCTTTTTTGCTGCTTTCTTTTTTAAGTGAATATTTCTAAAGTAACATTTCAATTTCTTTAATGATTTTTTTCATGATATACTCTACTTTTGAGTTATATGTTAGTGATGCTCTAAGATTTACTGTATATATCCTAACTTTGTAACATCAACTTCAGGTTTATACTAGCTTAATTCCAGCAATATGTAAAAAACATTACTCCCATATAGCTCCTTTTCCTGTTGTGGTGGTGTTTTATTATATCTATTAATATTACAAACGCAACAATACATTATTATAATTGTTACTTTACTATCTGCAGTCATTTTCTTAGCCCAGTGGAGCTTTACTCTCACCCATGTCCTTTGCGATATTATTGGCAAATATACTACACATATATTACATTTTTCTATGTCATATCTTAACATTATATCACATACATATTATTTTATGTAATTGTTTTTAAATTGATATAAAAAGAAAACATAAATTTATAATACTTTTTTACAATTACACAATTATTTTTGCAAGTATATGTGTTTATTTTTTTAATATAGATTCTAATTACCATCTGGGGTCACTTGCTTTCAACTTGAAAACCTTGCTTGAGTATTTCTTCTAAGGCAAGTCTGTTAGTAACAAATTCTCTCAGGTCTTTTTTTTTTTTTTTTAATTGAGGAAAGTCTTTTGCCTTCATTTTTGAAAGATAATTTTGTTGGATATAGGATTATTGGTTGACAGTTTTTTCTTTGAGTCTTTTAAATATGTTATCCCACTGTCTGCCAGACTTTTCTGTTTCTACTTGAGGTTCCCTTGTAAATGACTGGTTGTATCTCTTTCAGTGTTTTAAAGTTTCTCTTTGTGTTCTACTTTCAGCACTTCTACTATGATGTTTTGAAATCTCCTCAAATTTATGCTATGTAGACTTCCTTGAGCTTTCTCAATGTGTAGGTTATTATTTTTCAATAAATTTGATACATTTTCTGATATTATTTCTTTAAATATTTTTTCTGTCCCTTTTGCTTTCTCTTCTCCTTGTGATATGGCATTACGTGTTGGTGTCCTTAATAATGTTCTACATTTGTCTGAAGCTCTGTTCACTTTTCTTCATTCTTTTTTCTCTTTGTTCTTTGGCTTGCTTACTCTATCAATTTATCTTTCATCTCTATAAATCTTTCTTCTGCTAGTTCAAATCTACTGTTGAGTGTCTATAGGGAATTTATTCTTACTTCGGTAATTTTCAGCTAAATAATTCCCACATGGTTCTTTTTTGTAATTTCTATATATTTAGTAATATGCTCTATTATGCTCTATGGTGTGACATTGCTATCATATATTTCTTTTACTTGTTTAATCATGCTTTCCTTTCATTCTATGAACATATTTATAATGACTATCTTGATGTATTTTTCTGTCAACTATGACATTCTTTGCCTCTGACAGGCAGTTTTTGTGACTACTTTTTTCTCTGGTGTATTTTTTTTCTGGTGCATTTTTCTACTTCTTTGAATACATTGTAACTTTTTGTTGGAAACTGAATATTTTAAGTAATATATTGTGCCAATACTTAGGTTTCATTCCCAGCCCCCTGTGAGACTTGTTATTGTTAACTATTTTATGTTTTAGTAACTAGCTGGATTATTTTAGTGAAGTCTATTTTCTCCACACAGTGTTCAGCATGTGATGTTCTTCCTCAGGTAGACTCAGCTTTTTAGATCACTACAGTTTTGGGAGGGCCCTCTTTCTTTCTTTGCCTGATCACACCCAGCCGTTTAACTCAAGTAATTGCCCTCTGATTGCTCTAGTTCCTTCAACAATATTCTGGGGTATATATTGCTATATAAACATATCCAATCAAATTCTTGATCCTTGGAAGGAATAGTTTCAGAGGTTCATGCTTGCTATTTGTTGTGACCCCAAAGATCCTCTCAGCTGTCTTATTTTCCAGTTCTCTCCTGCAAACTACCTGGCCTACTGTCTGGATGTGTCTTCATTAAATCTACAAATTTCCTTTCAATTGCTTTTCAACACAACCTCTACTGTTCTTGCTCTTGAGAGCATCCTTAAGTTTGAACTTCTTCATACTCTCTTGAAAATGAGAACTTTTCTTTTGGATGAGATTAAGAGCTATATGTTTTGTTGCCTGTTCTACCCTCAGGGAAATCTTGGAGCCACGGAACTGGAGCTGGGGATAGGACAATGGCAAGCTTTTCTCTGAACAACACCCCCACTTTAGGATCTAAGCAGTTGGTGGGAGGTAGCAACAGCCTGAGGTCCTCTCAGCTTGCTTTTTCTGTCACAGGACCATCACCCCATGAGCTGGGGCAAGGGTGATTGAAATACTGGTACTCTCAGTGTGCCATGTTTAAGGTAGAGTCTCTATTACATGAGTGGAGGTTGATCTGAACAAAGAAACAACCGCCTCTCAGTTGTACTCACCCAGGACTTAACCTCAGCAATGGGTAGCTGGGGACAGAATTACAAATGCTGAAGTCTTGCTCCTTCTTGGAGAAAAGCCCTCTCTGACTGGGAGCTTGGGGTAGTGGTAGCCTGTGTTCTTGACTGCAGCGGTCTGTGGTGGTATCTCTACCTCACAGAGTTTGGATAGGGATTTTCAAGGAGTGACAAGTCTTGGTTCAAATACCACAGATTCTTGCTTTTCTTACCAAGTTTTAATATATTTTTAAAGAGAGGTGTTTCTTGATTTGCTATTTTCCCTTGAG
>NW_012105054.1:1497058-1502676 GCF_000951045.1 Mandrillus leucophaeus | reverse complement strand
TTTTCTTTGAGTCTTTTAAATATGTTATCCCACTGTCTGCCAGACTTTTCTGTTTCTACTTGAGGTTCCCTTGTAAATGACTGGTTGTATCTCTTTCAGTGTTTTAAAGTTTCTCTTTGTGTTCTACTTTCAGCACTTCTACTATGATGTTTTGAAATCTCCTCAAATTTATGCTATGTAGACTTCCTTGAGCTTTCTCAATGTGTAGGTTATTATTTTTCAATAAATTTGATACATTTTCTGATATTATTTCTTTAAATATTTTTTCTGTCCCTTTTGCTTTCTCTTCTCCTTGTGATATGGCATTACGTGTTGGTGTCCTTAATAATGTTCTACATTTGTCTGAAGCTCTGTTCACTTTTCTTCATTCTTTTTTCTCTTTGTTCTTTGGCTTGCTTACTCTATCAATTTATCTTTCATCTCTATAAATCTTTCTTCTGCTAGTTCAAATCTACTGTTGAGTGTCTATAGGGAATTTATTCTTACTTCGGTAATTTTCAGCTAAATAATTCCCACATGGTTCTTTTTTGTAATTTCTATATATTTAGTAATATGCTCTATTATGCTCTATGGTGTGACATTGCTATCATATATTTCTTTTACTTGTTTAATCATGCTTTCCTTTCATTCTATGAACATATTTATAATGACTATCTTGATGTATTTTTCTGTCAACTATGACATTCTTTGCCTCTGACAGGCAGTTTTTGTGACTACTTTTTTCTCTGGTGTATTTTTTTTCTGGTGCATTTTTCTACTTCTTTGAATACATTGTAACTTTTTGTTGGAAACTGAATATTTTAAGTAATATATTGTGCCAATACTTAGGTTTCATTCCCAGCCCCCTGTGAGACTTGTTATTGTTAACTATTTTATGTTTTAGTAACTAGCTGGATTATTTTAGTGAAGTCTATTTTCTCCACACAGTGTTCAGCATGTGATGTTCTTCCTCAGGTAGACTCAGCTTTTTAGATCACTACAGTTTTGGGAGGGCCCTCTTTCTTTCTTTGCCTGATCACACCCAGCCGTTTAACTCAAGTAATTGCCCTCTGATTGCTCTAGTTCCTTCAACAATATTCTGGGGTATATATTGCTATATAAACATATCCAATCAAATTCTTGATCCTTGGAAGGAATAGTTTCAGAGGTTCATGCTTGCTATTTGTTGTGACCCCAAAGATCCTCTCAGCTGTCTTATTTTCCAGTTCTCTCCTGCAAACTACCTGGCCTACTGTCTGGATGTGTCTTCATTAAATCTACAAATTTCCTTTCAATTGCTTTTCAACACAACCTCTACTGTTCTTGCTCTTGAGAGCATCCTTAAGTTTGAACTTCTTCATACTCTCTTGAAAATGAGAACTTTTCTTTTGGATGAGATTAAGAGCTATATGTTTTGTTGCCTGTTCTACCCTCAGGGAAATCTTGGAGCCACGGAACTGGAGCTGGGGATAGGACAATGGCAAGCTTTTCTCTGAACAACACCCCCACTTTAGGATCTAAGCAGTTGGTGGGAGGTAGCAACAGCCTGAGGTCCTCTCAGCTTGCTTTTTCTGTCACAGGACCATCACCCCATGAGCTGGGGCAAGGGTGATTGAAATACTGGTACTCTCAGTGTGCCATGTTTAAGGTAGAGTCTCTATTACATGAGTGGAGGTTGATCTGAACAAAGAAACAACCGCCTCTCAGTTGTACTCACCCAGGACTTAACCTCAGCAATGGGTAGCTGGGGACAGAATTACAAATGCTGAAGTCTTGCTCCTTCTTGGAGAAAAGCCCTCTCTGACTGGGAGCTTGGGGTAGTGGTAGCCTGTGTTCTTGACTGCAGCGGTCTGTGGTGGTATCTCTACCTCACAGAGTTTGGATAGGGATTTTCAAGGAGTGACAAGTCTTGGTTCAAATACCACAGATTCTTGCTTTTCTTACCAAGTTTTAATATATTTTTAAAGAGAGGTGTTTCTTGATTTGCTATTTTCCCTTGAGACCATTTCCAGAGGCATTAAATAGTTGGTCTTTAAAAATAATTTTCACCAGTCTCGCTGGGGCCAGTAGAGCTCCTTACACTGTCATTCTGGAAGTTGATCCCCTTTTCTATTTCTTAATGTAGTTTAAAAGCCTCTTATCATCAGACTTTCCCTCCCCAGCCTTATTCCTCATCTTAAACTCTGTACTTCAGTCATAGCTTCCTTTCATTTCCTGAACATGCCGCAGTCTCTTTCGCCTCTATATTTTGTTCATGCTATCCATTCAGCCTGGGTGTGACTTTCCTTTCTTCGCGTGGCTAACATCTACTCCAATGTGAAAAAAATTTTGCCAAATCTCCAAATCTGGGATAGATACCTTTTTATGTATTTCCACACTACCCTAATCTTCCTGCCCATATCATTTATTGCACAATAATTCCCCATTTAGGTATACATATTTCTCACTAGATGCTGAAGTCTCTTAAAATGGTGTATTAGTTAGGGATTGAGTTTGGCTGCATGTAACAAGAAACATAACCAACAGTGGCTAAAACCAAAGAGAAGTTTGTTTTTCTCAAGTAATGAGAAATCCAAAGGTGTATTGATACTGGTTCAGCTGTTCAGGAATACCAGGTCTGAGGATCCTGCAATCTTCTTGCCCTTTTCCTTCTGGATACATGATATGTTTCCAGCTCTAACCGTTACTACATTCTAAGGAGGAGGAAGAGAACAGAAGAAAGAAGACCCCAAAATTTGTTGAAATAGGAATCAAAATCAGCGGACTTCTGTTTATGTCTCCTTCTCCTGAATAAGTTATAAGACCAACTCTGCCAGCTGCAAGAAAGCAGGAAAATGCAAGCTTTTGCTCTGGTTCATACCAGAACTAGAGTTTTGTTATAAAGAAGAAAAGATAATGGATGTCAAGTGGGCAAAAGTAGTCTTTGAAATAAGCAGGGACTATATCCTTTTTGTAAAACCACATTGTAAACCACAGTGTTTAGGAGAGAACCTGTCATAAAATAAGCACTAAATCAACAATAAATAAATAAATACCATAGGAGAAACAGTGTGATAGACTCATAATGAGGCACCTTCATATAACATGGAAATATTCACATAGCAGATAGTAGCAGATTGCAAGGGACCTTGTTCATCCCATGCAATAATTCTTAACCAGGGTTGAATTGTGGCTGGGGTGAAGGAGGCACACCAGAGTCTTGAGAAAGAGAGCTTTAAAGTGTATCCATTCCCTCTGCATGTGCTGATATACTTCCTCCCTGAGACTCGCTGACCTGGTACAAGCTACTTGGGCTGTAGATACAAAAACTAAGGCAGTTAAATGACTTCCTCAAACTAAGATTATTGTTGCCTAATGAATGTTGAATATTTTACAATACTATGAAAAGAATTTAAAACAAAACCAGAAGAATACAAATTAATAAATTATAGATTTTAAATTGAGTTTTTTAAAGAGGTAAATTGAAAATCATCAAATATCACTGGAATATAGATGAAGTTTGCTTTGCATATGTATTTCCTGACATCTTACTTATGAAATGTGACCTTGAGAATCACAGTCTTCCTTTTCATTTATAAAAGAAGAGAAAATTACAGAAGAACATCTGCATTAAGCCCTACCAAAACTTCAACTGAAGGACGGCAGAAGAGCAGAGCGTAATTCAAGGCACATGCCTTCATGGTGCAATGATCTTTTATGTTATTTGAACTAACATCTTTTCTAGTCGAAGTTTACAAATAAATTTTAAATTTAAGAAGTCCTTCCAGAAATGACTTCATAATACTCTGTGGATAAGAAAGTTTTCACATCATCTTTCCATCTTTGCTTACTCAATGAATTATTCTTTGTAAGGGTTACATTTTCCATATTTAGGTTTGCCTCTGTGTCTTTTGAAGTCCATGGACTATTGTCATCTTGGAGTTGAGTACTGGATGTTTTCAGATAAATTCAGGATTGGCAATCTGTTTTGCTTCATTTTTAACTGGAAGCATGCCATCACAATTTGCAAATGAATGTTATTCTTCTAAGGTGAAAAACCAGGCAAATGAATGGTTTAGTAACCTTGACAGAGGCTCAAAAATGGATAAAAGAATCTCTAATGGTGGTCTTCCCCCATAGTGAATTCCATTCCTGGTCCTCACCCACATAAACAAGATTTAAATGACAAATCTTTAAATATTTTATCTTGTCTTTTAAAATAGTATGAGTAAGGATAATATATTAGAGTGTAACACCTTAGACTTCCTTGAGGGCAGTCTGAAACTTAAGCATTCCATTTGACTATGTGAGACTAATGCAGAAAGCCACTCAAAGTCATGGGATTCAATCAGTTGGTGCCAGGGACTTAAACTCTAATCTCCTTACGATGCCCCTTGCATTGCTTTGCCAACTTGGGTAGGTCAATAACATACAAGAATGTGTCAAAGACTGCTAGCTTCCTCTCAATGGATTTTTATGCTCTTCTTCCACAGTAGTAGAATGCATTTTCCAGCCTCCCTGGTAGCTGGCTATCTATGGCTGTGTAACTAAGTTCTCGCCAATGGAATTAAGAAAAATAGTTGCAAGGCAGTTTTGGGAAACCTCCTGAAGAAACATCAGGCACATAACTGTTAAGCTGCCAGGTCAAGATGTTCAAGTCATACTGAAAATAATAATCAAAGCTCCATTCTCTTACTGCTGCAGTGCAAGCAAGTAGAAGCAAAGGGCCCCAGTTCCCTAGCATTCCATTTTTTTCTGTGGAATGGTAGCAAGAGAGGGCAAATGACATGCAGTGCACATGGGAAGAATTGTCTCACTGAGAAGAGCCACTAATAAGTGGCTTCTGCATTTTATGAACCTAGGAGACCAGAGGAAGGAAAGGGGGTAGAACTGGGAGTTGAGAAGTACTGAGTCATTGTGGGCAAAAGTGCCTCAGCCAAACCAGCTGAAAAGGAGGTCTTGGCACAACATCTGAGGACCCCAATAAAGAGGCCTCTGAATGGAGGCACCTAGGCCAGGACTATGAACATATGAGCTTCTGAGCATATGAGCATGGCTTGCCCAGGCAGGGTTGTGGGGAGCAGCTGAATCTGACTGCAACTCCTTCCAGAGAACTGCAATGTACTTGCTGTGCATCAAGTCTGATGTGAGGAGGGCAGCTTTGCCCTATGAGGTCTCCCAGGTCAAGCCTTGCAAATGCTTATGGTTGTTGCCTAGAGCTGGACTCCTTAATGACAATTGTTTATTTTTCTAATCCCACTGCTATGAATGTGGATCTACTTCACATCTTAGAAGATGATGATAAGAACCGTATACTAAAGTTGGCAGAAAGGTAAGCTGGAAGAATCCTGGATCCCTGAAGACTATGTGGAGGAGAATTACCATACCAGCCCTGGACTCTTCCTGTACCAGCCTTAGGTCTCCTCATCTTCTATGTGACCAAAAGACACAAATTCCTAAACTTTCTTCTAGTTGTTGTTGAACTTAGGACTAATTTATGCATATTATATGTTTTTCAAAGTAGCTTCCGAAAAGTATGCATATTATCCACTTTTTGTTCGTTAATTAACACATGTTTGCGTTTTGTGACTGGGGTGATAGTCATACAGTAAACATTTTTTCTACCTGGGAAGAGTCATTCACTTTGTGCCTTATTTTTA
>NW_012105054.1:1439482-1497008 GCF_000951045.1 Mandrillus leucophaeus | reverse complement strand
ATTTGAACTAACATCTTTTCTAGTCGAAGTTTACAAATAAATTTTAAATTTAAGAAGTCCTTCCAGAAATGACTTCATAATACTCTGTGGATAAGAAAGTTTTCACATCATCTTTCCATCTTTGCTTACTCAATGAATTATTCTTTGTAAGGGTTACATTTTCCATATTTAGGTTTGCCTCTGTGTCTTTTGAAGTCCATGGACTATTGTCATCTTGGAGTTGAGTACTGGATGTTTTCAGATAAATTCAGGGTTGGCAATCTGTTTTGCTTCATTTTTAACTGGAAGCATGCCATCACAATTTGCAAATGAATGTTATTCTTCTAAGGTGAAAAACCAGGCAAATGAATGGTTTAGTAACCTTGACAGAGGCTCAAAAATGGATAAAAGAATCTCTAATGGTGGTCTTCCCCCATAGTGAATTCCATTCCTGGTCCTCACCCACATAAACAAGATTTAAATGACAAATCTTTAAATATTTTATCTTGTCTTTTAAAATAGTATGAGTAAGGATAATATATTAGAGTGTAACACCTTAGACTTCCTTGAGGGCAGTCTGAAACTTAAGCATTCCATTTGACTATGTGAGACTAATGCAGAAAGCCACTCAAAGTCATGGGATTCAATCAGTTGGTGCCAGGGACTTAAACTCTAATCTCCTTACGATGCCCCTTGCATTGCTTTGCCAACTTGGGTAGGTCAATAACATACAAGAATGTGTCAAAGACTGCTAGCTTCCTCTCAATGGATTTTTATGCTCTTCTTCCACAGTAGTAGAATGCATTTTCCAGCCTCCCTGGTAGCTGGCTATCTATGGCTGTGTAACTAAGTTCTCGCCAATGGAATTAAGAAAAATAGTTGCAAGGCAGTTTTGGGAAACCTCCTGAAGAAACATCAGGCACATAACTGTTAAGCTGCCAGGTCAAGATGTTCAAGTCATACTGAAAATAATAATCAAAGCTCCATTCTCTTACTGCTGCAGTGCAAGCAAGTAGAAGCAAAGGGCCCCAGTTCCCTAGCATTCCATTTTTTTCTGTGGAATGGTAGCAAGAGAGGGCAAATGACATGCAGTGCACATGGGAAGAATTGTCTCACTGAGAAGAGCCACTAATAAGTGGCTTCTGCATTTTATGAACCTAGGAGACCAGAGGAAGGAAAGGGGGTAGAACTGGGAGTTGAGAAGTACTGAGTCATTGTGGGCAAAAGTGCCTCAGCCAAACCAGCTGAAAAGGAGGTCTTGGCACAACATCTGAGGACCCCAATAAAGAGGCCTCTGAATGGAGGCACCTAGGCCAGGACTATGAACATATGAGCTTCTGAGCATATGAGCATGGCTTGCCCAGGCAGGGTTGTGGGGAGCAGCTGAATCTGACTGCAACTCCTTCCAGAGAACTGCAATGTACTTGCTGTGCATCAAGTCTGATGTGAGGAGGGCAGCTTTGCCCTATGAGGTCTCCCAGGTCAAGCCTTGCAAATGCTTATGGTTGTTGCCTAGAGCTGGACTCCTTAATGACAATTGTTTATTTTTCTAATCCCACTGCTATGAATGTGGATCTACTTCACATCTTAGAAGATGATGATAAGAACCGTATACTAAAGTTGGCAGAAAGGTAAGCTGGAAGAATCCTGGATCCCTGAAGACTATGTGGAGGAGAATTACCATACCAGCCCTGGACTCTTCCTGTACCAGCCTTAGGTCTCCTCATCTTCTATGTGACCAAAAGACACAAATTCCTAAACTTTCTTCTAGTTGTTGTTGAACTTAGGACTAATTTATGCATATTATATGTTTTTCAAAGTAGCTTCCGAAAAGTATGCATATTATCCACTTTTTGTTCGTTAATTAACACATGTTTGCGTTTTGTGACTGGGGTGATAGTCATACAGTAAACATTTTTTCTACCTGGGAAGAGTCATTCACTTTGTGCCTTATTTTTATTTTTATTTATTTATTTATTTATTTATTTTTTGGCTAACCCAGTTAGTGTAGAGGAAAATGAAATGTCCACCATCGGGTCATTTCTGGTTTAGCACTTCCTTTAAACTCACAGTTTTATTTTACAGTTTTCATCAGTCCTCTGATGGTGTTCCCTCCCTTCTTGCCCCAATTTTGCTTTATGAGTTTCTGAACATTACCTCTGCCCAGATGACATTCTGCATTCTCTCTCCACCCATTCTGCATTTCTAGCAAACTCCTCTTCAACTTTGATGACCTACCCTTCAATTATGGTTGGATGGACCATTTTCTTCCATTGACAGCTGTTTCTGGTTAAGAAAATACATCCTGGAATTAAATCCTTTCTTTGTACTCTACGCCTGTCAGTAGGACATGTGCCAATTCTGTATGGGATTCCCTTGACAAATTATCTCTTCTGACAGTGCTTCTTCTTCAGGAGAGGAAAGTCTGCAGAATCCCAGTTTATTCCATAATGCCCCTTCCTAGGAGACAGCCAAATATCTCACACTTACTGCTACTAAAGGACCTTGATTCATGCCTAGACAGGAACCTGTCTCCTAAATGACTCTTATTCAGAAAATGTGTAGTAACAGGGTGGTGGATATTAGGGGCAGGCCTTGTAACTATAATGCAGGTTTCAACACTTAGCTCTTTGCCCGTCTTGTCTACTTAATAACCAGAGATCAGATGATTGCTACTATCTTCCCTTCTAAGAGGAAATAAAGTCTATTTATTTTCCTGACTCCAAAACATTTGGTTCCTGGCTAATTCCAATCATAATTTAGCTGTTTCCCTCAAACAGTGAGGGTCTGGGGCAAGGTTATCATTAGGGAGCCTGTATTATGGGCAAACAACACCCACTGAAGAAACAAAGTGCTAATCAAGGTATCAGTGATAGGGATTTTTTTCTGGCATTTTGAGACATTATTGTTATTTATATCTCAGGAATTTGTCAACAGATGATAAATGTTTGATGCAGAAATTCTTATTGAACCTACTATGAGTGAGACACTAAATCCTGGGGTTATGAGAGCCAACTAGAAATTCAAGATGTTTCAGTGGAGACAGACAAGAAACAAGTACGTCAGTCAAATGTGGTAAGCCCTAAATTACTTCTGTGCAAGAGTGCTGGGGGCTGAGTAGTACTGAAAGGTCAGGCAAGGCTTCCCCAAGGGGACTTTTCTTTCAACAAATTAACTGCCTATCTTAATGCAAAGACTATTTTTCAGGGTCTTTATTTTGTCAATCAACAATAATCAATAGTCTCATATACTTCAAATTTAAATGTTCTCTACTATATGCCAGGGATTCTTCCTGGCACTTTGGAGTTTATTTCATCACTAAACTGTGCAATCAGTGAAGCAAGTAAAATATGACTTTCTTTTGAAAGGAAAGACGTGCTATTTCATCTGGTGTGGGTGATGAAGAATAACCTAAATGAAATTTTGCACTGATATGAAGATAGCTTCATATTACTCATACCTTATGGATGTCTAGACAGGCTAAGGGTTTGGGTTATAGGTGAAGGCACCATGCAATTTAATGCTCAAGCCAGAACTCTTTGAGAACCAAAAGACAGTGCCATTAAAAACAGTTATACCAGGATAACTGGTGAAGTGCAAAAAAAGCTTGTCCCAGCTAAGAGGTCTTTGGCCACTCTTGTAAATCCTGAAGACTTCTCCACACACTCCAAGTGTGAAGGAAACAGAGTTATTTATTCCACAGCAAAAAATATGTGAGACAGAACACCAGACAAAGAGAGAGTAGAACCATTTTCTTCTCTTGGAATCATCTATATTAGCAGAAAATAGTGAGCTTATATTGAGAAGCTTTCTACTCTAAGGTTGGTCTCTGTTCTAATTTTAGAAGCATAGGAAGATAGACTTCCAGACCGATAAGACCTTGCAGTCTGTGGTCCAAGGCCCTTAAGCATCAGTTACGGCATTACTTCTTTGATGTTTACCTCCTGACAGTCCATTATAAGCTCCTGGAGGACAGAATTCTGTCTGCATCAACCATACCAAATAGGGTCTGGCACGTGGTGTGTGCTCAGACAATGTTGGTTGAATTAGGGAGGAAATTATAACAAGCCCAAGGGAATGAATTTAGGCAGATAGAGAGTCAAGAGGTGGGTGTAATAGAGAGGGACACAGGAAAGTTCCCAGGGTCCTCTCACACTGAAACCTATCCTATTTCAAAAATGGTCAACAGTGATAGTCCTGCACAGTTACTGGGGCCATCTTACTCCATCTCTGAGACCAGTCTCACCCACATGTGTAATCTAGAACAGGAATCAGCAAAATTTTTCAGGAAAGGCCAGATAGTACATATTTTTGGTTTTGTAGGACATGCTGTCTCTGTGACAACTATTCAACCCTTCAGCTTTTGTAGCATGAAAGCTGTATAGAAAATAGGTAAACAAATGAGCACGGCTAGGTTCCAATAAGCTTTATTTACAAAACGTGTTGCTGGGCTAGATTTGACCACTGGGCTGTGGTTTGTTGACCTCTAATCTAGAACTAAAAGGGAGTGTGCAAGTGACGACAACCTGAAGGTTATTCTGCCTACCTTCCCCAATTCTGACCCACAAGAGAGCCGCCTGGAAGATAAACTTTTGGCAAAATGCCAAGATAAGTACATCATAATTTCAGTCTCTCTACTCCAAAGAAGTGTGCCAAGTCCTCTGAGATACTAAGCCTGGGAATGGCTATTCGTTTTTATTACTTTTTTTTCTAAGAGTTTTGAGTTGTTGTGCTGTTTTAGAATTTTGCCTCATAAGTTTTTACTGTGGTTTTGATAGATTGTGTCTGTTATAAAGAACTTTTATTCCCACAGAGTGGGTTTGGGCTAATGTGACAGCATAGGAAGACCCACCTGAGCAATTTCCCATCCTCCTCATAGCAGCAGAAGAGCACTGGACAGGAGGAAAGTCACTAACCTCTACTGAAGGCTTACCAGGTATAAGAGATTACACTGCATCTTGGTCAGCTCAGGCTGTTATAACAAAATAATATAGACTGGGTGGCTTAAACACAGACATTTATTTCTCATGGAACTGGAGGCTGGTAAGTTCAAGATCAAGGCACCAGCAAATTTGTGTTTTGGTGAGGGCTTCCTGTCTTGCAAATAGCTCCCTTCCTCTTTTTATAAGGAGGCCCCACCTTCTAATACCATCACACTGGGAGTTGGGGGGCTTCAACATATGAATTTGGTGGGGACACGTTTAGTCCATATCACACTGGTAGCACACAAACCTTATAAAGTAATGTACAGGGAGCAAGAAGCATTGTATTACAGAGTTTTGTTTTTGTTTTTGTTTTTTTTTTAATAATTAAAATTAGATTCCCAGGCTTCCCTCTCCTTGCATGGTAGGGAAATTAATTGTCAGTCGTTACTGTGGTTTTTCTCTGTAGTAAAAGGCAGCTCCAGCCCTTGGTCGTCAGGTCACACAGGTTGCTTCTGAGACCCCCAATTCCTGCAGATCTGGGCTTTGAGCAATGTGCTTGGGGTCCAGAAATGTTCAGGTAACCTGTGAGCCTGTCTACCTTTTGTACAGGCTTCCTTTGGGCATCCTCTGAGGTCTTTTCACCACCCCAGGCCACTCTACACAAAAGCCTATGAATTTCTCTTTCATTGTGCAGCCTCCAGCCTTTCTGTCTTCAGTCTCTACTTCTGTCTTCAGTGCGCCCCTCTTCTCTCCTGCAGTGATAGCTCATCTGTGAATTTAGGTGATGAAAATGGGCAGGAGGTATATTTCTACTAAGAAAAAGAGTTCCCCTTCATGCAATGAAAAGTCTTTGACTTAAAGAAACCTGAAGATTGGACTGTGTGTGAGTGTGTGCATGTGCGTGGGGGAGGAGATGCAGAGGGAAAATGCAAATTAACATCCTGCCAAATTAACCTACCACATATTCTTTGTTTCATGTAATGACCATGGAAAAGATGTAGATGTAATCATTCCTGGAAAAGGCGTAGATGAGGAATCCGCAGTTTAGAGGGGTTAAACAACTTCTGGAGGTCACAAGATGTCTTAGCAGACCTGACCTTGGATTTGTGTGTCTTCAGATCCCTAGCTTCTTCCACTAGGCTACAGTGACTTCCCACTAATTCTCTGGTCTCCTGCTAAAGCAGCCTGGCTTCCCAAGGGAAATTTCCTTATTCTATGTTTGAATAATCTTAGCTTCTAGTGGCTTAGGCTGTCAGCAGCAAAGATCTTCTCTTCCCTTACATCTAGATATAAACCTGATCCCAGGGGTAATTCCTGGCAGAGAAAGCTGGCTGGTGTGGTCGTGGATTGGATCAGAAGGAAATACTTCAATTCATATACGAAATTCATCAACTGTTAAGTATCTCCAAATTTTCCTCTAATAGTCTCATTAGGGATCTGGAACCTGTCTTCAAAAAAACAGCATCATTCACCACTGGCTTTTTGAGGGATTAGCATACACATAGAATAGAAATTACAGCCAAGTGTGGTTATATTCTTCATTTAAGGAGGGAAGAAATAAATCAAGCCCTAGGTCTGTTTTCCTAAGATAAGGGGAACTCTAAGAATTGGGTCTGTTCCTAGATGACGGGTTGATAGGTGCAGCAAACCACCATGGCACCTGTATACCTATGTAACAAACCTACATGTTCTGCACTTGTATCTTGAAACTGAAAGTAAAATTAAAACAAAAAAAAATTGGACTTGTTTACTCATTTTTTTCCTGTATGGATCCACATTCAATGTTTACATTATCATAAGAATTCAGAGCAAAGTCAAATCACATTTAAATTATATCTTCCACATATTCCAGGAAGAGTGTAACATAAGCACTAAGACATGAAAATGAGAGAATGAACAGAATATTCAGAATATTTTGTCTGGTGAGCTTCTAGCTAAGGGTTTGTAGGTACGGAGGTAGAGTTGGAAGAGTAGATTCCAGTCTTATTTTCAAGACTATGCTTTTCATTTCCTAAATAGTGGAGATTCATTGATAGATTCTGAATGGAGAGTGACGAGATTGATTTTATGTTTTATAAGAAATAAATAATAATTATTATAAATAAAATATCTAGTAAAAATATATAGGTGGGGTAGAACAGAAAATTGAAGTTAAGGAAACTAGTCAAAAGTATTGGGATTAGTCCCGGTGAGACAGGAAAAGAGCCTACCAGATACTTTGTACTCACCATACATTTCATGCATCTCTGTATTTTCCAGACTTTCTTGAAGTTAGATTAGATCATGTTCTGATGAATGGTCTGCCACTTCTAACTTGTGTCACTTTCTACTTGAGGAAGTAAAGAGCTGGTCTGTCTTCTGTTCTGTCTCTTCTCTTTCCTCTGAGATGATAGAAGCCTGTGTTGATTTAGCAGAGTCACAAGATGAATGCAGAATGGATCTGGAGTTACTACACGGAGGAGAGCATGGAGGGATCACTCAACCTGTATCAAGTTTGGGTGAGCCCATAACGACAAGACTTTGTTATTTTCATCCACGGAGAGTTCCGAGTTTGACAGCTGTAACAGCTAGTGTTAATTATCCTGATGAATACAAAGGACATAAACCAAGACATAACAGCAGGTTTTGGGAGGAGAAAAAATATTTAAGAGGTGAACACTAGAGGACACAGAGACTGGTGTTGAGTGTGAGAAGCAGAGATAAGTGAATGAAGACCCTGAGCTCTTAGCCTGAGAGGATGGCAATGCCATTGACCAAGACAGATGGGGAGGAAGGAGGAAAAGTAGGTGTTGAGTTTTAAATGCCTGAAGAACGTCCAAGGGGAGGTTTCCAGCTGGCAGTAGAAAATATATGTCTGGCACTTAGGAGAGAGATTGCTGCTGGAGATAGGCTTGGGAACCATCCTCCTTGAGCAAGTAGAGTGAGAAAAGAAGCGGGCTGAAAAGGAAGGGTCTAAGGGTAAGATGTGAGGAAAGCAAAACTTCCCAAGCAAAGAGAAGAAGAGGGAAGGATGGAAAGAAAATCAGGAGGATGTAGTGGCAATGCCAAGGGAGGGAGGAATTTCAACATGGAGCTGGTCTTCAATGGCATGTACCATAAGCAGTACCTTCTACAAGGTAAGTACCAGATGGAAACCAGCTGGCCAATATTAGCATCTGCTTCATGTATTCCATTTGTTGGAATACAAAGCTAGATATTAAAAATAAAGACAAAGATGACACATGGTTATGGGAAATACAGTTACTCATTCTCTTTCTTCAAATCTTCTTGCCCAGACATTACAAACAAATATTTCTTAGTTAAAGCTATGACTTTGGTGTGAGAAAAACACATGAAACTATAATCACAAACATCTTTATCAATGAACATTGAAGCCACACATAATTTCAGAGGCCGTTCCTGCTACTTGGAAGTCTTATTCTAGTCGCAGAAATGGATCATACGGGAGGAATGCCCAAAATGATACAAGTGCCTGGTGGAGGGCAAATGCCAAACGGATGATTTAAGCAATAAATACCTCCGTAACTCTAGGCTAAAGACTGGGGCAAATTGAAGATATCTTCCTAGAGGAAAGGATACTGCGCTGGAAGTTGAGAAGACAAAGGGAAAATGAGGACAAGAAAGATGTAAAAGAAAGGGGAGCCTTAGAGAAGGCAAAGACATGGACGAGGCAAAGGCTTGTATGTGACAAGTAGTGACTCAGTTGTCTGCATTGCACAACACTATGAAGTAATACTCAAACGGTGGCTTATATATACAGTTCCCTCTGGAATTGCTCAACACAGTGGTTCAGAATATACATCTACACAAAATCTAGACATAGGCTGGAGATGAAGCTAGATAGGTAGGTAGGGGCCATTTTGTAAAAAGCCTTGAATGCTGGTATGACGGCATTCCTATTGAACTTGAACAACACGTAGACATTTTTGAATGGAGAAATAAAGTGTGAAGAATTGTGTTGAAGATATTCTCCTAGGAGAAGTGTATAGGCTAGCTTTGGAGGTCAAAAGAATAGAGGTAGAGTGAAAAACTAAAAGACCATTGCCAGTGTCCTGATTTTAGATGGCGAAGTTCTTATTTTCCAGTTGTAATATCAAGCATGGGAAGTGAGTAGTTCAATGGCTCATAGGCTATCCGTCTGTGGTCAAAACTCAAAATATTGAGTCAGCAGGTAAAGAAGTTCACATCTGGCCATCATCTGGGTAGAAATATGATGGATTTTGCTTTGGAAATTCTGATTTTTGAAAGGCAGGACATATAGTAGGAGATATCCGGTTGGAAGTTGGAGATGTGGTACCGAAATATGTGTTTGCTTGTGGGAGTGGATGGAATGCAGAGGAGTGAAGTGATACTCCAAATAATGAGAAATCAGAAAAAGAAAAGCAGAAAGTGGAAGACTCAGTCCTATAGTGTTACTGTGTTTGAGAGTTAGAGAGGGGAACACTGCTGAGAGAGGGTTTTGCCCAAAGGCAAAGACACACAAGGAGTAGAGTTCAAGGGTTTTATGTAGGGGTGAGCGGCCACACTACCAAAGTACCAGAGAATAACACTGGGAGATAACCTCCTGATTCTCTCTTCTTCCCAGCTCCCCATCTACTCCCTGTCGTTAGAGCAGTTTCAGAACAGTGGCTGAGATAGATTACAAAGGGTCAGGACTGCAGTGTGCTTCTTTCTGGAAATGCCTTCTGGAGATGGAAAGAGGTGACCTTCAATCCAGCTCCCTACAGAAAACTACCCACTCTGCTGTGAGGCAGTTAGACACAAAGTCCTTGGCTAAGAGCTTCCAGGGAGCCAAGCAGATGGCAGCTCCGTCAACTGCAGCTGCAAACAACTTCATCTTCGGTTTATTTCCAGGAGCCAGAGGAGCTCGGGGATAGCTAACAGCTGTCTACCTGTAGGGACTCAAATGATCTCTGGGCCATCAAACCATCATATACTCAACAGTGACTTAGCAATTTATCCAAATGCTTCCTGGTGGCCTGAAAGAGCTATCCAAAGCCTCCTTCATATTCCCACAGAGGGACTTTCGCTGGTTCAAAATAGAGTAAATATACTCTTTATTGAAGATCTTTCACAAATGAAAAGATTCTATAAACCATGACTGTTTGTTGTTCTGTCTGAAAAGAAATGTAATTATCTTATTTGGAGGTTTCTTTTTATAACAACCTCTCAGGGAAATAGTTTTCCTTTTTTTGTTGAAATCTATAGCATAATCCATGGTCTTTAGAATAAGGAATGTTAACCACCAGCGAGAATCACTGCCAAACCCAAGTCCTGCCAGTCTACTGCAATACCATGGAATTGCTATGAATATTTGAAGGCATACAACTGGTTACGGGAAGTACCTGGCTTGACATGATTTCATGTGAGTTAGAATGCAGTGTTAGTTTATTAGGTAACAAACACAGAAGCAAATTCACCCTTGAACCCACTCTTGAGAAGGCATTCTGTCAGGAGCTGGATTGAAAGTCACTTCTCTCCATCCCCAGAAGGCGCTTCCAAATATGAAGCACATGACTGGCCCTAACCCTTGGCAATCTATCTCAGCCAGTGGCCTGAAACTGCTCCAGGGATGTGGGTGGGAGTGTTAATTAGAGAATTCAGGAGATCTTTCCCCAGGGATATTTACTCTTGTACTCTTACAATCAGCAATAGGAGTCAATGTCTTTGTCATTATTTATTGAAATACATTTATATTGAGTGCTATCAGGATGCAAGGCACATGGTATGTACTCATCTCTGCTATATATTTCTGTATAAAAAACCACCCCAACACTTAGACAATTGCTTAAGAGGATGATGGCTTACCACTCCTCATCATTCCATGGGTTGGCAGGGCTTAGCTGGGTGGTCCTTTTGCTCCAGGTGGTGTCACTTCGAATTCAGTCAGGAGATCAGCTAAGATTAGAAGGGCTGACATGGCTTCATTAATATGTCTGGCACCTCTGGGGTGACTGAAATGCTGGGAACAGGCTGGGTTGCTGTGTGTCTCTTCCTCTCTCTCTCTCTTTCTCCAACAGGGTCATTATGCTTCTTGCACTGTGGCCCCGGGCTTCAAGAGAGCAAAGAAGGATGCGTCGGGCCCCCAAATTGGCACGGTGTCTATTGGTTAAAGCGCATGAGAAGGTCAGTCTGAATTTAAATGGAGGAGAAACAGACTCTTCCTTTTACTGGGAGGAGAGACATGGTAGAAATTGTTGGTGATGGTCTTTATAGTCAATCTACAAAGTTTTACATACTACTTAAATAAACGAAAGTCACTTTGTTTCCATACATGCTTTAATGTCTCAAATGGAGGAAATGGCAGATTTTTTCAGGGTACAAACCATGCCCTTGCACATTTTTCATTACTGAAAACAAACAAACACTTCTCCAGACTTGCTCCTGGGTAGTACTTGTTGGTTACTTGTTGGTGAGAAAGACATGAGGTGAGCTCAGTGGTGTGGCATGCTGGGAAGTCCAGGAAGTAGACGAGCCAGACCTACATAAGGACCTGCTGCTTAGGCCCTGGGTGGACTGGAGGGGGATTATTCTAGCTACAGTGGTTTCTGGAAAGGGTAACTTTGCCATCTTTGTGGACTCCCTTTTAATGTCATGAATAATTCTGGCCACTATCAATAACTAGGGACCCAATTGACAGATAGGACTTAGGAGGGGGAAACTCAGGGCAGGGTACAATTCTACAGGCAGGTGAGCGTAGCAGACGTTGTCGTAAAGTCTCTCCATCAGGCATAGCTGTTGCTAGTGGTCAAGGTGGAGGTGTCAGGATGGATTGCTGGTGAAGGAGAAGGGATAGGAGCCATAGCTGGGTGGCAGGGCCCCAGTTATGAGTTTCTGGCACTGTCCCAGAATTGGAAGATACTGGAGTTAAGCCACATCCCAAATGAGTAACAAATCATGGAAACACCCAGTTCGATAGAAGATACTCAGGCACCAGAGATTCTCCTTGGCCTAGATTCTGATTATCTGAGTCTTTCAGAAATTGTGTGTGAATGTGCATGCTGTGTGTGCATGTGTGTGTGTGTGTATGTGTAGGTGGTTGGAGGGATGGTGTGGCATGCTAGCATGCAAGTGCTCCAAGCTCATGGTTGGACATGTGTGCCCATGGAAGCAAGAAGGTGGGGACAGAGGTGGTTCCAGAGCCTGGTGCGTCTGGTCACATCCTATCACCTCTACTTAGAGAGGAAGTTAAATCCCCAAAGTCTCAGATCATCATCAATAAAAGACAGACAGCCATAATAATAGCTTCTTAAGGGACTGTTTGGAGGAGGAAGGAGCTAAGATTTATATAGCACTTAATGTTTTGCTTGGCCACATACTGACTCTCAACAGCATTAGTTTCTCTCTTTCCATTCCTCCTTCCACCAACCCACCATTATCTATGACTTTATCATGAGCTGAATGTTGGACCTTAGTTCAAATCCCTCTGTCCCTATAAATATTAGCTCAGGAGCCAATGGGGGCTCTTAGGACACATGTGGCTCTGGAGAGCTGCTCCAGGCGGCTAGAAAGATAATGAGAGAAAGTGGGTCAGATCGCTGCTCTACAGAAGAGTAAACTTCTAGAGGCAAGGGGGTATGTGGTTTCGAGATTTATATTTCACTATTAGAAACTAGGTAGTAAAATCTGTTTTACTCTTCCTTGTGTCAGAATCTCTTTTTTTAATTTTTTTATTTTTGAGACAGAATTTCACTCTGTTGTCCAGGCTGGAGTGCAGTGGTGTGCTCTCAGCTCACTGCAACCCCTACCTTCAGAGTTCAAGTGATTCTCCTTCCTCAGCCTCCCAAGTAGCTGAATTACAGGTGCCCACCGCCCAGCTAATTTTCATATTTTTAGTAAAGATGGGGTTTCACTATGTTGGCCAGGCTGGTCTTAACCTCCTGACTTCAAGCGATCCATCACCTTCAACCTCCCAAAGTGCTGGGATTACAGGCGTGAGTCATTGCGCCTGGCCCTTGTGTCAAAATCTTAAAGATGCTTTAACTAAGTCTTTCTTTCCAAACTAAGTAAAAACTATAATGTCACTAAGTGTTAAATTTGAACCTTGCCCCACTTTGATAATTCTTGACAGTTTTTACAAGAAAACATTTCACTTTAAGCAGAATTTGTGTTTCAGAACACTTGCTTGCTGCTGGAAGATCATGGTGTTTCTGGCAGCTTTTCCTCAACCTCAATATAATTTTTGTATCTTGCTAAACTCACCAGCTTCCAAAATCACTAGCTTCTTCCATATTCACCTTTGCAATCTTTATCAACCATCTCTTTGGTGATGCCTGTTTTCAGCTGTCTTCTCAAAGAATGGGTCCTCAAGCATCTAAACCACAAGGATGATTTTTTCAGATCATTCTGAAAATTGAAATACCCCAACTCAACAATATAATTGTGTAGATATGGTGTTATGCTTGATCTTAAATATGTAAAGAATTGAACTTGTTTTGTGTCATAGCTTTGAACTTGGGCTTCTAATAGATAGGAATTCCACAGAATTCCTAGAAAAGAGCTCATGCACAAACAAAACAAGGATCCAGACATCTTTTCCCCCAGATTTGTGTGGGAAAAAGTATAGAGTGCTAGCACAGAGTGTGTTTCATGCCACAGCTTTGTTAATATCTTATGCCTTGTACTCAGTAAACCCTAATCATACTGCACTTCACTTATGCAACCTCAACTATTTATGGGGGCTGAGAGGGAAAATACGATTAACTCCAAGTGGGCAATTCTGGCTTCAAACCTCCACATGATTCCTGTGTACTCAGTATTTACTCCCCTTAAAAAAAGAACTGTTTCTATGGAGAACACACGTATGTACAGATAAGTTTCTGTCAGTCTAGGCGCAGTGGCTCACGCCTGTAATCCCAGCACTTTGGGAGGCCAAGGTGAGCAGATCACGAGGTCAAGAGATCGAGACCATCCTGGCCAACATGGTGAAACCCCGTCTCTACTAAAAATGCAAAAATTAGCCGGACGTGGTGGCCTGCACCTGTAGTCCCAGCTACTTGGGAGGCTGAGGCAGGACAGTCACTTGAACCTGGGAGGCAGAGCTTGCAGTGAGCCGAGATTGCTCCACTGTACTCCAGCCTGGTGACAGAGCAAGACTCCATCTTTAAAAAAAATTATCCATCAATAACTTCGCACCAAAAAAAGTCATATTTAAAACAAAAGAAGCCCATGACATAATTAAGTAGTTCAATTTTATCTAAGGACTGAATGACCATAATAGAGTGGGAAAGCGCCCTTGTTAAAGTGTAGTAGTGGTCAGATGCGTTTTAGTTCAGCATGAATTCCTCAAACTCATGTTCACAGGAAAAGTTTCTTCAGTGTTGTTACATGGTGTTTCATGCTGTTTGCATAGCATTTAAGCAAAGCAGAATATGCAGTAATAATCATCTGGTGGATCTTACTGCAAGTTAAGGAATAAACTACATGAGCAGCAGTGGTCTTCGCTTCCCCCCATTACAATTGCCCTCCCATTGCATTCCAGTAGATAACATTACTTATGGACCCTTCTTATTTATTTAAATATAAATCTTCACAGCTTGGGGGTGGGGGTACAAACAAGGTATAGATTTTGAGAAGGCAAATTTGAGATACAGGGAATACAGATTCTCCTCTCTAATGAAGGCATTTTCCTTCTTGTTGATTATTGTAGAAACAGCTCATTCATTCTTAAATGTCAAGGTTGTCTAGGCTGCTCTGTGAGTTGCTGTAAATAATACTAGTGACCACAGAGACCACTTCCTACCTTTCAGTGGCTTCACCCAATCGAGGCTTAATCTTTGCTTACACAAAGTCCAGTGTGAGTGGGTCATGTGGGCTTGCCTCCAATGTGTCGTGACACTGTCCAGAGCACATGGCCTCCAAGGTTGTCACAAGAGGAAAATGAGCTTGGAGGAGATAGTCTCTTCACGGTGCTGAAGGGTACACTTCTTATGTCTCACAGTGCACCCACCAGAACTGGTTCCATGGCCGTCAATTAACTATAAGGAAGGTTGGGAAGGGTAGGACAGCAAGTGGGATATTGGTGATGCTATGTCTATGCTATGCTTAGTGTCTTTTGGTTCTAATTTTCTGGCGGTATAGAAATATAAACAGTGAGTGCCCAGGCATTGGCTGAGGCCAGCTAGGGTGGTGGCCAAAGGAAAAGGCAGGAGGTGGATAGACATGTTAGGTGGCAGAAACTTAAAGCAAAATAAGCGAAGTACCCATCCCTGTAAGCCAAAGGGAAAGGGGGCAAGAAGGTGTGTAAAAGCCTGGGTTTGTGGACACCATTTTCCTATTTATAAGGTAAAACACACTTTAGTTTTGCTTCATGGCTCCTGCAGCCCAACCTTGGCTGTCTGGTGGTGTAAAGTGTAAGACTTTTCATGCTAGCTCTTATCTGGACTCAGTTCCTGGGTCTGCGATTGCCGCATGTGCTTGTTGGCTTTGGTGTGGGATACTTACCTTAAACTGGCATGATTAGAACAGAACTTAGAATCTCACTCTGCAAAGTGACTCTCTCTCATCTGCCTGTCTTGGTTGTTAGGGACACCAAGTCCTACCTGTCTAGACTTAAAACTTGGACTGCTCTTTAATTCCCCAACTTTCCTTCTCGGTAAGTTATTCTCTGGTCCTATTTCTGTTCTCAGTTTATTTGGTTGTGAGGTTGGTTTGTTTGTTTGTCTTTCATGGAGCATGTCCTGATTTGTTCCTTTTCTCTACTCTTTCTTCCATCATCGTAGACCAGGCCCTCATCATCTTAGTTATAGATGACTCCAGTAAACTTCTAGAGCTCAGTTCCAATCTGTCCTGTTCACCATTGCCAAATTGACCTTCATTCAGCAACTAAATTCATAACATTACACTAACATTTGAAAGCCTTCAATACTCTCTGTTTTCTTCCGCATTAAATCTACATGCAAACCCAGTGATTATTTTTGCTTTATCTTACACAGAAAACTGAATTCCTTACTTTTCCTAGCTGGTACATCGCATACCTCTTAAACTATTCTCCTTAATGTATTCATCTTTGTATATCTCATAGCAATTAGCAGTGTGACTGGCATATAGTGAGGCCTGAATAAATACATTTTGAGTAAACAAAGAGTGGATTTTCAATAGATATTTACTTAAAGAGGGCCTGGGATTAAATGCTGATGGAACCAATGTCCTGAAATACAGAATGTTTCAACATCCTTTTACGTTTGAACAATGCTGACTGAAAATCGATATGATAAAGACCTATTGAAACTTATTTAATGTAATACTTCAAAGTAGTTTCTCTTCACTGTGAATTTTTAATTGTTCCTATAGCAGTCTGTGCGAAATTATCGATGATTTTTATACACACACATCTATTCTATCACACAAAATGCATATTTTAAATAAGTCACCGCATGACTATTTTTTCACATGATTATTCCCTTTCCTTGTCCAAATAAAGTAACTGCAGCACATTTATTCCCTGGAAATTTTGGAACACATCAGGGAAGAATGTCCTTTTCTACCTTTCCTGTCTCCCCTCTCCCCTCGAATCCTCCTTCCCCCACCTCATCCCAGTCACTAATTTACTGACTCATTCCATTTACGGTCATTATCTTTTTTTTTTTTTTTTAGATGGAATCTCTTTCTGTCACCAGGCTGGGGTGTAGTGGCGTGATCTCAGCTCACTGCAACCTCTGCCTCCCGGGTTCAAGTGATTCTCCTGCCTCAGCCTCCCGAGTAGCTGGGATTAAAGGCACGTGCCACCACGCCCAAGTACTTCTTGTATTTTTAGTAGAGATGGGGTTTCACCATGTTGGTGAGGATGGTGTCGATCTCTCGACCTCATGATCCACCCGCCTCGACCTCCCAAAGTGCTGGGATCACAGATGTGAGCCATTGTGCCCGGCCATCTTCTTTCTAAATAAGAACACAATTTACCCACCAGCTCTACTCTCTGCTTTCCCTGCTATGCCACTGCCATCTTTCACTCCCTTACATAAAATAAATCAAAGGAAACAGAAAACTCCGGGACAGCATGATGTATGTGAGATACACATTTGATAAACATAAAAGTATATAAGTCCATGGTTAGAAAAATCACAAGAATTTCACTTTGCATATTCAACAAACCAGTATCAGCCAAGCCAATATAAGAAGGATCCTTCCTAAAAGAAAATGACAGTTTACTGAGGAAATGAGAACAATGTAATTGACTGGCAGAGTGGGGAGGGTGTGAAGAGTCCTTTGCAATTATAGCAAATAAACAACAAGCACAATGACGCCTAAGTGGTTTTCCACACTGGGAGAGCCCTGAGCCTTGGGACTGGAGGCAGCCTTCCTGCGGGCAAATCTCAGCACACTTCAGATTAGCTGTGCGGCCTCGGGCAAGTTACTTATCTATGTCTCACTTTCCTCATTGAAAACGTGGAGATAATGAAAGCAGTTTGGAGATTTCTCAAAGAACTTAAAACAGACCTATGATTCAACCTAGCAATCCCATTACTCGGTGTATACACTAAGGGATGTAAGTTATTCTCTCATAAAGACACATGCAAGCGTATGTTCATCACAGAACTAAATGCTCATCAGTGGTGGACTGGATAAGGAAAACGTAGTGCATATACACCATGGAAAACTATGCAGCCATAAGAAAGAACGAGATTAGACCAGGCGCAGTGGCCCACGCCTGTAATCCCAGCACTTTGGGAGGCTAAGGTGGGCGGATCACAAGGTCAGGAGTTTGAGACCAACCTGGCCAACAAGGTGAAACCCCGTCTCTACTAAAAATACAAAAAATTAGCCGGGCATGGTAGCACGTGCCTGTAATCCCAGATACTCGGGAGGCTGAGGCAGGAGAATCACTTGAACCTGGGAGGCAGAGGTTGCAGTAAGCCAAGATTGTGCATTGCATCCAGCCTGGGTGACAGAGCAAGACTCTATCGCGAGGGGGGAAAGAAAAAAGGATGAGATTATGTCTTTTGCAGCAACATGGATGTAGTTGGAGGCCACAGAAAACCAAATACTGCATGTTCTCACTTGTAAGTGGGAGCTAAACATTGAGAACACATGGACACAAATATAAGAACAACAGACACTGGGGCCTGCTTGAGGATGGAGGGTGGGAGGAGGGTGAGGACCGAAAAACTACCTATCCTGTATTTTGCTTGTTACCTGGGTGATGAAATAATCTGTACCTCAAACCCCAGAGACACGCAATTTATCCATGTAAGAAACCTGTGCGTGCACCTCCTAAACCTAAAATACAAGTTGGAAATAAAATAATACAAAACAGCTACAGAAAAAAAGAAATGAAAAGTTAAAAAAAAGTTGAGATAACAGTTGCTGCCTCAATTGTGAATATTAGAATTTGAATATAGCTATCCACAAAAAGTACTCAGCACAGTGCCTAACACGTGTATTAAGATGGCCCTTAATATCATCTTATTGATTAGTTTTATATTATTGAAGCATTGAAAATGTAAATGGAAATTTTGGCTAACATTATGACATTTAAAATTCAGGAAGCGCCCATAGCAAATTACTTCTCTTAAATACTAGAGTATTAAACAATATTCTAGCCTTTGAGTTCATGGGCTTAAAATTTAGAATAGTCAATAAACGAGCATGGTTAAAAGCTATGACTATACAGGAGTGAAAAATGTTGTTAACATGGAGCAGTATGTTCCAAAAAACTAGTCGTGATGGATTAAAAAAAATAATAATCTGTTATAAAATAAATGTGGGGAAATACTACAGGTTTTTCTGCCCCTCTTAGTAACTTACAATACTTTTGACAATGTTATCAGCTCTGATAAGTCTCCACAGGGAAGATGTATTTCCCCGAATTTTAACACAGGGTTTCTTAAAGTATTTCATCATGAAGACTTTTGAGAATGGGGCTATTCATTTTGTTCACAGATAT
The DNA here is from genome assembly GCF_000951045.1 of Mandrillus leucophaeus. Lineage (NCBI taxonomy): Eukaryota > Metazoa > Chordata > Mammalia > Primates > Cercopithecidae > Mandrillus > Mandrillus leucophaeus. The sequence goes on along the minus strand of NW_012105054.1, from coordinate 1,478,219 downwards.
ATCCCAAACACTAACATATAGTAGGTGCTCAATAAAAGCTGTTGAATGTATTCAAGAGGAATATACTGAGAGACGGCTTAGGAAATGAAAGTGTGTTTGTGCTGACTTTGATTTTCTCTAGAAACCAAAGTTTTATAAATGGAACTAAATTCCTCCCCAAGACTCATACTCATAAGATGTTTAGAGAAACGTATTCAAAGTCAATAGGGAACATTCTCTGACTCAGAGCAGGATTGGGGGTGCTTTGGTTTCAAGGAACTGACTCTATCTTTCTAGTTAGCAGGAAAGTTCTAAGATATGCCTATAAGAAAAATCCCGTCTCTCATGGCATTTTGCTGGCCAGAGATGGGTATAATCTGAGGAAGTTCTGAGGAATCAGAATAGGGATGGCAGCCCCAACTAACCAATTCATTTTTTCTTGCAACGGCGACTAGATAAAGAGCTTTCATAAAAACCTGGTCCAGATGGGACCATGAGGAAGAAGAACCCCTCCAAAGACAATAAATAAGTGCCACCCTCAAAGGCTTTGGGGCTCCAGCAGCAAATTTTGGCTTATGCACAATCATATTCGTAACAGCAACAGCAAAATCCTTGCTCATAAAATTACCTTGGCTGCTACACTGTGTAAAATGTGAAAAGGAAACAAGTCATTTTCCTGATACATGAGCTCACTGCTTATCTGAAATCAGTTATACACTGCAAAAAAAAAGAAAAAAAAAAACCCTCTTTAACCCCCTGCCTAGGTCTCCCATTAGTACACAATGTAATTTCACAGCTAGCGCTTGGGGAACTTTCTGGAAGCATTTTAGGCTGAAATAGTGAAGTAGGGGGTGGCATGGGTCTGGTTAATTTCAGAATATTGAAGTGTTAGAATTACAATGTGATGACAGGATTCATCAGAAGGATTTATTTCTTTGGGCCTGTGGCCTAATGAATTGGAAAATATTTTCCTATGTCTTCTCCTTCAGCTCTAAATTAAAGTGACACATTTTATTAAAAAAATGTCATTTTTACATATTAATGTATGAATTATGGTATGGCACATATGACAATAATGACATCTGGGTGAAACATTCTAGTGATCTCTTGCGTTGATTTTCAGCTCACTTAGAAGTGAGAACATAGAATGAAAAAGTATCTATGGAAAGCTTTATTATGTGTGTATGTTATCCAAATACACTGTGTAAATGTGTAGGGATTTTATGTGACGGCTCATATATACATCTGCCTAGGCTGTGTGCTTGGGGATATAATTGCATGAACTCACACTGCTCTGTGGGGCAAAGAAAGAAGAGGAGTAAAATGAAATCTGGTCCATTTTCATTTCAGGGTTATAGCAATAAAATCATCCAAAATGGCATAGTTAATGGAAATTGCTGGGCAACTTACTGAGGAGATCTGAATTACCTCCGATTTTGTGTAGGTCTGACCAAAGGATGGTGCTGAAAATATCTTCCAGTTTCCATTCTCAGATCCACTTGGGAATTCTGCTACAGGTCACTCTTGGCATGCCGTGTCAGAATAACATTGCTACAGTGCCACAGGGCCTACACACACTTGCAATGAAAATATCTTGTCAAAAGCATGAGTCACTCTCACTGGATAAACAAAGTTGGAAATACTGAGGCAAATATGAACTGGAAGTTACCTGATGGTGATAAACAGATCCTCTTAGGATGAAAAATGCAAAGATTGAAAGGTAGAAAGTAAGACATTAGAAGAGGCACCCCTTCATGGAGACAAATACTGAATTATATCTGTGTCTACATGTACAACTCTATTTGAGCTAACTATGTATCTATATCTATGTATCTATGTATCTATGTCCATTTTGCTAGATTTTACTGTTTCTGACATTAGCAATTTGGAAATTTAACAGACGTTAAGAATATGAGTTATAAAAAGAAGATAATTCAATTATCTTTAATGAAACTATTAAGATTAGATTTCATTAGTATCAATTTTATTAATAACTTATCAAGTGTCGGTGATGCCCTAAACAATGGTACTTAAACAGTGGTTTAGGCCATTTAACTTTAATGTTTCAATAGTCTAATTAATGATTGTATACCTAGTGGCCCAGATTTTTGAATTAACTTAAATTTCATTTTAGGCCGGGTGCAGTGGCTCACACCTGTAATCCCAGCACTTTGGGAGGCCAAAGTAGGCTGATCACCTGAGGTCAGGAGTTCGAGACCAGCCTGGCCAACGTGGTGAAACCCCATCTATACTAAAAATACAAAAATTAGCCAGGTGGGGTGGTGGGCACCTGTAATCCCAGCTACTTGGGAGGCTGAGGGAAGAGAATCGCTTGAACCTGGCGGACAGAGGTTGCAGTGAGCCAAGATCGAGCCACTGCACTCCAGCCTGGGTGACAGAATGAGACTCTGTCTTTAAAAATAATAATAATAATTTTAGTTCTACCTTCTTCAAGCATCATAATACTGTTTTTGCGAGTGACCTCATTCACTGGATCGGCTTCAACTGCTATATTTTAGCCCATTTGGACTGCTATAACACAATACCATATACTAGGTAGCTATAAACGAACAAACAAAAAATTGTTTTTCACAGTTTTGGAAGCCGGGAAGTTTAAGAGCAAGGTGACAGTAGATCTAGTGTCTGGTGAGAGCCTGTTTTCTGGTTCATAGACTGTATTTTCTAGTTGTTTCCTCCCATGGCATGAAAGGGCAAATGAGCTCCCAGCAGGTCTCTTTCGTAAGGGCCTAATCCGATTCATACGGGTGGAGCAAGAATGGAATGAGTGCCCTTAAAAAGAGACCCATTAGTGAATGGAACTAATCTCATTCACCTACCAAAAGCTCTGCCTCCTAATACCATTGATGGAGGTTATGATTTCGACATATGAAGTTTGAGGGAGCACAAGCATTCAGACCATAGCTGTATACACCAGTGAGCCCTGTTTATATATCTGTAACTTCTTTCTATCCCTGGATCCTCTGTTTATTGCACGTATCTACTGAACGAGGGTGTTTATCATCTGAAGCTCAAGAAACCCAATAAAACTCTCTCTACTTTGTCTTTTTTGGCTTTCCCCAATTCTACTGTTCTCATAGTATTTAGGCAGCTAAGGACATCATATCTTCCTAGCTGTCAAATGTAAAATTCCTCCTTCAGTCCTCATGTCCAATAGCTCATGAAGACCTGTAAGTCTGCCTCCTGAAACTATCAAATATATTCCCTCCTCTCCACCCCCTACTGACTTAGTTCAGCAATATTTTCTTTTATCTATGATATTACAACAGCCTCTTTGTCTTTCTATTTCGATTTGCTATTATGTTAGTTTGTACTTCCTTCAAATATTACCCTAAGATAAATCAAATCTTCTCACTTCCTTACTTAAAATCCTTGGGTGGAAATCTGTTGCAAATTGTTTGCAATCTCTCCACCACTTTCTTTTCCAGTGCTCCCACCTTCCTTTCCGTCACAAGCACCCTGTGCTCCACTTGCTCTGAAATGCTTGACTCTATACTTTGGGGCATTATACACACAGATTTCTTTCTTGGAATGAATGCCTTTTCCCTTAGTCTCTGACTGGTGAATTTCTCCCCCACCCAATTTAAATGTTGTCCTCTCAGTGCAGGCTTCCTAGGTTCTTCCAAAAAACCGCTCCTTCTTGTGGGTTCCCAATATGCACCCATCATACTGTATCTTCATTCCTAAGTGAATGTCGATTGCCTCAAGCCAAAGAGCATATTCCTTTGGGCGAGGGGTATCCCTGATGCTTATCCTAGTGCCTGGCACTAAATAGGTATTTGATAGATGTCTGTGGAGTGAAGAAATGATCTAATGGGTGACCTTTAGCTCCTTTTGATCCTTGAGATGATAAAGGAGGTGAGAGAGGATTAGTGTGTAGTAAATATAACATTTTTTCACATTAGGAAACAGTCATAGCCAAGTTACTGTCCAAATTGTATTTTGTGTTCTGAAAGATAAATCAATTTCTCCAAGACCCCAAGTCACCACTCTGTGAATTATTAACAAAATACATCATTACCCAGGCCTTGAGTTGAAAGCATCATGACATGATTTTTAATTCACAGCATATAATTTCCAAGAACTAGTCTAAATTCAGTGAACAAATTGTATTTAATATACCAAATTTTGAGTCTGTTGGGACTCCAAAACACTTTTAAAATTTGTAATGTGCTTGGGCCCTGTTTATTGTTGAAATGTATGTACTTAATAACAGGTTAAAAGCTGGTATGAATTTAATCTTTATAAAAATTACAGAAATGCTTAGAAAAATATTGCAGAGCTATTTGCTTCACCACTTTTAATATATTTTCACTTGGTATGAGCACTAAGAGTGTCATAATTTTTTTAAAAATGCAAATGAATACCTAAAAGCTGATATAATAGTGAAACAGAAGAATTGCAGAACTCTAACACTAACATTTATTATTCTCAGTAAACCAGTGACCTAAAAACATGTTAGTATACATTGTTTACTCTGGATATGTCATAGGAAGCACAGCTGGTGAGTGGACTCTACAATGAAATAGCCCTGCCTTTGTCTAGAAGGCTATTAACACCAAACAGAACTGAGCAGATCAATAGTTCAGGAGTACAGGGTTTGGTCTTTCCCTCAAGTGACTGTGATTCAAATGGCATTGCTGCATGGCTCTTTTGTTAGCCATTAACCATTTAAGAGCGAGCAGCATGACCAGCTACGGTACACTGGGTAGAGAAGAAAACTTTGAGATGAGCAGCTCTGAGCTCTGCCAGATAGAAAGGCTAGCTGGACATTGGAAATAACATCATCAATTCTTTCTTATTAAGTCACAATAATCTTAGTTAACGGTACTTCCTGGTATTCTAATTGAACCTTATCTTCTTAGAAAGTGATAACGTTACTTCCTTTCTAGGAAAAAAAAAAGATTCTCTTCCTTTTCTTCAAATGATGATCTATTTTTTAAAAAAACCCAAAATCTCTTTTTTCTATTTTGGCTACTTTTCATGTTTTTATTCTTTCTCCGTCTCGTCTTTAACGTTTCATGACTTTGAAGTCTTCTTCTCAGTCCCAGACCTGCTTGGGCACCCTGGGGCTTCCATTCTGAAGTATCCTTCATGAATATATCTGTGCCTGTCATATCTGCCCCTTTTACCTTCTTGCTTCTGCTTCTAGAGCCTTTACTGGAATTCTAGAAATTTCCTGGGAGCTAGCTCAAACTAGATTTCTCTTTAATTCATTTCCTCCTCCTTACCCCCATTTTATATTAACATTATTTCTCAAGATCTTGTTTCTAGTGCCTGAGAATATTTTTTTTTATCCTCTTTCTTCGTCTCTGCTGTCTTTCACACAATTAACTAATACTCATTCTTCTGTCCTCTTTGCCCTGAAGACTCCAGGGAAATCACTTTCCTTCAACAATAGCAGGAGTCATCAGGATTCTATCTGGAACAGCTTAGTTTGCTGAGAATACACCACATGCACTATGCAGGCAGCCTCTGTTTTCATGCATAGACACACTGTTCCTTCTTCTCTATCCCTCCCTTCCTCAAGTGAAAACATTCATGTTTATGCATGTCCCAACTATAAGGACAGGCTTTGATGAATACATTCACCTGTTGATTTAAAATAAATGATGGTTTTGTGGTTACTTCTTACAGAGATATTTTCTTTTCTACAAGAAACATTTCTTTTTTTATTTAAAAATACAAACAGACCAGGTGCAGTGGCTACCAGCACTTTGGGAGGCTGAGGTGGGAAGATTAGTTGAGCCAAGAAATTCAAAACCAGCCTGTGCAACATAGGAAGACCCCATCTCTACAAAAAACTAAAAAATTAGCCAGATGTAGTGGTTCATGCTTGTGGTACCAGCTACTTGAGAGGCTGAGATGGGAGTTTGAGGCTGCAGTAAGCTGTGATTGCACTGCTGCATTCCAACCTGGGTGACAGAGCAAGACCCTGCCTCAAAAAATAAATAAATAAAAATAAAAATGGTAAAAACCAAAATACAAACAGCAGCCAGGTAACATTTACTGAGCCTTTAACATGTGCTAGGTTACTTGCTAGGTACTTTACCTGGTGTTATTTATTCTTTATAATAACTCTCTAATATAGGTGTTGTCTTAGTCAGTTTAGGCTGTTACAACAAAAATATCATGGGTTGGGTGGCACAAACAGGAAACATTGTTTTCTCTTGGTTCTGGAGCCTGTGAAGTCCAAGATGGAGGCACCAGCAGATCTGGTGTCTGGTGAGAGTCATCCTCCTGGTTTACAAGGCTGTCTTCTTGTTGTATCCTAATATGGTGGAGGGAGAGAGAGGAAACAAACTCTCGTGTCTTTTTTTAAGTGCACTAATCTCTTTCATGAAAGCTGCACCTTCATGACCTAATCACCTCCCAAAGGCCCCGCCTCCTAACACTGTCACATTGGGGATTAGGTTTTAACATGTAAATCTCAGAGAGATACAAACATTCAAACCATAGCAAGTTATTTGTTTCCTGTTGTACGGTGGATGAAGTGAGACTGAAGGAGTATAAATAACTTGTCGAAGTCTACACACCTACAAAGTGACCAGGCTAAGACTTCAGTCCCATTCTGTCTGACCCCAAAACATGTATTTTAATCCATTTTCGTTACTGACATCCTCTGGTTGAAAGAGAGTGCTACTTTTCAGTTTACAAGACTAAAGCCAGTCTATGAAGATGGCCAAACATGGATTTGTTTTAAGTTCTCAAAATAAGTTAAGTTTATTTTTATAAGTTCTATATATAACTGAGATTTCTTCTCATTCACAATGTCAAATATTGGTTGTACATTGTGCAGCAGACCATATGAATCACTTCCTATTTTCCCCTTTGGTGATGGCGAGATTCTCACCCTAGAGTTATGAGGATGGCCAAACAGCGACACCTGGCATTGGACAGACAATATAAGCAGCAGTTTATTAGTCACAGGTACCTACTGCCCAGAAGAGGAGCATGCTGCCACACCATGCAGGGCCACACAGAGGTTGCACTTGGGAACCAAGAGCGAGCAACCAGGCGATAGGGGAGGCAGGCTTTGTGGTGTCAAGAGAGTGAGGTGCCCCTTGGTTCTCGTGGGTGGATGTGATTGGCTTGTTTGAATAATTCTGTGGGCTAGAAGGGATTAAATCCCTCTATTCAGGGTAAAGCAGAAGCCGTGCCTGGTCTCCTTGATAAGAAACATTTGGCTACAGGACCTTATCCATCCACAAGAGCAGAGTAGGGAAGGAAACTTGTGGTTAGGCTTTCCTGATTTCATCACATGTTAAGACAGCACATCATATTGGGCCTGATTTTTTTTTCCTTAGGCCACACCACACACTCTTACCCAGCTTTGAATTTTACTTTTATTCAACTCACTTGCAGAATTGAGGCTCTGGAATATATACCTGAAAACTCTTAAGCACTAACCTAGCAGCAAGATATGAGAAAAAAAAGAGTCCAGGAACAGGGTTCTACTCTTAGTTTTGCAACTAAACAGCTATGTGATTTCAGTGACTTCATGTAATGTCTTCTGGTGCTCTTTTTTTTTAAAGGACTACAATATTACTAGGTGGAAAATAGTTTTAGCTGAGTGAGGAGAGTCCCCAGAAAAGAGGGAGGGAGTAAATGGCCTTCTGTGAGAGTTTCTTCCCTATCTGCATTTCCTCCTATGATCTAAATGTTCACATCCCTCCAAAAACGTGTATGTTAAATCCTAATCACTAAGGTGATGGATTAGAAGGTGGGGACTTTGGGAGGTGATCAGGTCATGAGGTAGACCTTTCATGAATGGGATTGGCGTCCTTATTGAAGAGGCCCCAGATTGCTGTCTTGCCCTTTTCAGACTGTGAGGACACAGCTAGAATGCACCATCTGTGAGGAAGCAGACCCTTGTCAGATATGGCTGGCACCTTGATCTTGAACTTCCCAGCCTTCAGAACTGTGAGAAATACATTTCGGAGAAGCTTGAACAGACTAAGACATTCCATAATGCAGAATTTCCCAAAGTATGCTCCGTGGCATCCTGTTCATTCTGGATGCTGTCTGGACGAAAAGCTCTGGGATGAAATAAGTTTGGGAAATGAGGCTTCTTTGCCTTTTCCTGCAGATTTACAATTCTAAGTAATCTACAGAAAAGTTCTAAGAAACCAGACCATACTGGATCTGGATGGTTTAACCAGACATCCCCCTGCATTTTTGCCCATGAATCTTTTTAATTGAATTTTGCTTTTGTGGAACGTTTGCTTATATTGATGGAAATGGTGTTCTATAGAAAAATAAACACCTTTTGGAGATGGAGGTGAGTGGCATTAGTTGGATGGAGGTAAGTGCCATAAAAGAGTAGGCAAGTAACCCACAATCTCTGCTGTGCCACACATTCTGCCCCAAAGGCCAGACACAACATGTGCTCCTCTTATCCTTCCACGGTGTGCAGATGACCCATGATCAAACCCAAGGTCCAGTCTTGAGCCATGTACATGGCTATCGCTGGTTTATGGAAATGGCTGGACACAGTGACGTAAAATCCAGAAATGGCTTTATTTTCTTCCCATCACTGCCTTCAAATTCCTCTTGTCAGTGTTCATTCTGTATCGATTTGGCAACAAGGTTAGAAGAGACTGCCATTTTTCAGTTCCTTTCAGGTTTTATAAAATTTAATACAAACTACATTTTTATAAATTCATCTTACATTCAAATAAAAACTTCATCCCTCTCCATTATTAAAGCCTGACTTGAATTCTCTGTACTAGCAGTAGGGGGCCACGGGGGTGGGGAGACACAATCTGACTTTCCTAACTTCACTCACATCCCACCACTACCCTCCCCTGGCTCTTCTGAGAGGAAGGTAGGTGGTTAGAACAAAAGAAGCACAGGACTTAGTTCTTAGCTGGTGCTATTCGGATCCCTCACTGGGCTTTCAATGCCCATTGTATTGGTGACATCTTCTTTCAGATGTGCTTTTTGGTGGGTTCCTCTGAGTCCCTGCCCCACACAGACACAGTTGCCAGTGACTTCTGAAGTCATGCCCTCTTCAGGACATCCCTGTTTTTAGATGCTGTGTTGCTGCATAAAGGCCTCTTGAGCATTTTTCAACATGACTTGAGTCTGCACCCACTCCCTCCAGGGGCAGCCCCACACATCCTTTCCCCGCAAACTCTGAAGTGGAGGATGTCCTTGCTGCTCTCCATGGCTCCTGAGAGCCTCTGACTCCCAGGCTTCTGTAAAGGAGAGGACGAGTCCAGTCTCCATCCACGCATCTGCCCTAACCCTTCGGGGCATCAGTCATGTCACTCACTCTGCTTTGGCTGAAGACCTGTGGACATCTGTGCTCCTCAAACATCCAACTGCTAGGAGATATGCATCTTCCCTCTCACAGACCACCCAGTGTCTGAGAGTGTACCTCCCGGAGCCAACTTATTAGATTAAAGCCTGTGGGAAGCGGCGGGAGAGGGAAAATGCCACAGGGCTCTGCTTTTTTCTGGACGCTCTTCAAAGTAATGGCTTCTCCTCCTTTCTATGGAAACCCTATTTCTCTCTTTTTATAGACTACTGAGAGTAATTTAAGATGGTTTAGAGGCTGCTTAGCAAACTCTAGAGAGTAGGGAGTATCTAATCTAGTGCCTCCCTTTGGAATGCAGTGGTACTTAAAAGCCATCAGGCTAAACTTGAAGCTTTAGTTAAAATTCCCAGACAAGAGGAAATGTTCCATTTCATAACCTGTTGTGGTGTCCAAGAACCAGACACCTCCTGCTTGGTTATCTCTGCACCACCATTTTGTGAGTCACTGGCCTCACTAGCTGACTGAAATCGGATCATGCACCATTTGAGGAGCTGGTGTTCACTCTCACAGACCCTTTCTTCCTTCCTTCTCCAAATGGCTCAGAGCAGCACTGGAAGAGGATGATCTGTGGTTTTAGGCAGGGAAGAGGTAATTCTGAGCCAGCAATGTAAAAAGCCACTGGCAGAGATTCTTGAGCTGATGGCCAGTTAAGAACTTTCTCCACTCATTCTTGCCATGAAAATATCAATGCTATGCAGGTGCCAGGAAAATCTAGAGAGGTCTAATGTTATGTCAAGAATAACAAAAAAAAAATATTAATGGAACTGTCATAGAATGGGAGAAAGGTACAGGAGGCATTTTTATCTTAGGAATTTCAAACGTGGTAGAGTTCTCCAGGAAGATGTGGCCAACACTTGAGGTCAGGGTCACACCTGCCTTCTGAAACACAGCATCATCAGGACCCAGTGTGGGGTTGGGTACAGAGGAGCTCCTCCACAAATACTGCTCAGTGGATACGTGATTGGTTCCTTGGTATTGTTTAAGAAGAATTGCATTAGGTGATTTTTGTGGTCACACCTGATATTTTTTGTGACTAAACAATTAGTTGTATAAGGTATAAATCTTCATTTTCTTTTTTATTATTACCTTATTAAAAAGATTGCTCACATATTTGTGCTAAACATGTTTAAAGGCCTCAGAAACATAAGAAGGAAAAGCAAATCCCTTCCTCAAAGACCTTCCCTTTTAGAGTGGAGAGAGGCAAACAAAAAGTACATTGAGAAAACATAACTACTAGAAGGAGAGCATGTACTAAGTAGAGTTGTGCAGGAGGAGGCTTTAAGTCAGGGGGAAAGTATCATTTGAACTGAGATATACATCCTAAGGTAGCTTTTATGGGCCACAAATTGAGAGGAGACGCAGAAAATGCATAAACTTGAGAAAGCCTAGCACTTCCAGTGCTGTGGGAGCCTAATGAATAAGAACTAGAAAGGTTCCTAGACAGATGTTGACTGGAACCTTGTCAATCAGTTTTCTGATGAAAATAATTGTGCATTTTTGGTATTGAAAATTGACTATGACCAATTGAGTTTTAGGGTGCCAAAGAAAAAATAATTTATATCATCAGTGTTTAAAGAGAAAAACAATTGTCCCAAGCCTAGGCATCTTGATCAGGTTCCTAGGTGCCCTCTTGGTTCAGAAGCCACACCATGAATGAAATTCAGTGGAAGAGCTGCAACCCAGTGTCCAATCCCACCACGAGAGCTGATCAAAGACTCCCCAGCCACCACCCTGCACAGGTTCTAACATTAAAATAAAAAGTAGGAAGGACACTACAATTCAGACAAGAGAGAAAATGTTTCTAAGTATCTGGGTTTTAAGCGCAATTCCAATCCTTTGAAGTTAGAATTACGCTTAGCCTTTTACCCTTGGCCAACATTTTTGGTCCAACAACTGAAATAATAATAAAGATAGCTTAAAAATTTTAACAGACCAAAAGTCCAAATAGGTTTCTTGGATTTGAAGCTTGTCTTGCAAAATAACATTTGGATAAATTATTTTTAAATTAATCAAAAGCACATAGATTATAATTGTTTTACTTTTAGCAGACAACTCATGTATCAAAAATCAAAGGAAAATTTGTTTTATATTTGAGTTTGCTGAGATCCACATATTTTTGTATGACTTCAAGAGGCACATTTCCCAAACCAAAAGTCATGGGCATCTATTTTAAGTGGTCTACATGCTCAGTGGCACTTGGGTCATAAGGGATGGATTTTCTCAACTCTGAGGAGAACCTAGATTCTTCATGTCCATCTTTCAGATGAAAACTGATATGATTTGGTTCTGTGTCCTCACCCAATTTCACCTTGAATTGTAATAATCCCCATGTATCATGGGAGGGACCCATTGGGAGGTAATTGAATCATAGGGGTGGGTTTTCCCATGCTATTCTCATGATAGTGAATAACTCTCATGAGATCTGATGGTTTTATAAAGGGGAGTTCCCCTGCACATGGTCTGTCTTGACTGCTGCCATGTAACATGTGTCTTGCTTCCCTTTTGCCTTTCACCATGATTGTTAGGCCTCCCCAGCCATGTGGAACAGTGAGTCAATTAAACTTCTTTCCTTTATAAATTACCCAGTCTTAGATATATCTTTATTAGCAGCATGAGAACAGACTACTACAGCTACCACACATAACTAAGCAAGAAAAAGAAGAAGAAGGAGAAGGAGAGAAGAAGAAGAAGAAGGAGAAGGAGAAGGAGGAGAAGAAGAAGAAGAAGAAGAAGGAGGAGGAGGAGGAGGAGGAGGAGGAGGAGGAGGAAAGCAGCCGCCCCCACCCAGGAACATGGAGTGGCTGTTAGGAGCTTTAATCTCCTCCAGTTGGCAAAGCCCTGCCCTCTCATGAGCTAGCTGAAGTTAATCTCTAGAGCAAGGTGGTTTCTCTCAGCCAAAACCAAATCCTGAATAAATAGAAATATTCCCCAAATCTAAAAGCTGTAATTTTTAACATGGCACTATTAATTTTTTAAATTTATTTTTTAAAACCTAGTTAACATGTTGACTGGCCCAGAAAACTAAAGCAAAGAGCTGCTCCCTCCTTACTGATCAGACTTCACTTAATTTATCTGGTCATTCAGCCCTCCTGATTTTGGTCACCCTTCTATCAGACAGACATTTTCCTGATAAACAACATGGAATTATGACATTCCATAACGTTCTAAACATCATATCTTAAGTATTGGTAGATAATACAAAATAAAATCTCACAGGATACAAATAGTCTGTCTACAATGAGAGAGACAACCAAAAAGATCTACTGTGAAGAGGTGACTATAAATTGTAATGACTTGACATTAGAATTTTTATTTTTTCACTGTTTTATATAGCTAGAGAAATATAAAAATGAATAATCTCAAGGCCTTTCTGATGTTTCCTGCAGCTTAACATTCTCCAAAGAACTGGGAAGTCATGCAGCAAAAGGTTTAAGCAAGGGCTCCAGAATGAAACAGGAATGGATTTGAATTTAGGCTGTGTGCTCTTGAGCAGACACAGAACTTCTCTGAAGCCCACTCTGCTCGCCTACAAATTGGGTAGAAGCAAGGGAATTACCAAGGGATGGGACAGTACCAAGGGACTAGCTACTTCCCTCTAGCCTGAAGGAGTAATCAGAGGAGCTCCAGTGGGATCTGGAGCTATCCAAGAACTCAGGGACTGCCCAAGTCATGGCCAGGCAGGGAAGGAGCAGGGGGAAGAAATACTCCTTCCTTTCTCTTTCCACCACCCAGTCCTGCTGATGCTTCCCGTTCATCAACTCAACTGGTAAGCCAGAGGGCAAGAGGGTTGGGGTGGTATACTCTGTAGAGGTCAATTTCCCTTGGTCCAGCTCAAGACATAGAAGGGTGGAGAATGGATGAGAAGGAGACAAACAGAAATGCTTAGCACAGAACAATAGAGTAATAGTCCCAAGGTGATGGGGAGCTGAAGTTAGAACCGAAGTCTAACTCCAATGCCCATACTTAATTCAACCTCCATGCCATATTGATACCACATTTTTTTTAAAAAACTTCATTAATATAAAACTTATATAAAAACCGAACTTTTTAACTATGAAGAAAGAAAAGTTCGGGTAGAAAAAAAAGCCCCATTTACTGTAACACAATTTCTCTCAGCACAGAGAAATGGTACTTCTTAATGATGGCATGGGAGACTGATCCTGGCTCAGGGATTATAATTATGGATCTTGGGCAGACACCACTAGAAAGTAAACAAATAAAAACCCTATGTCAGGAGAAGTGATGAAGATAGCACACTTCAAGTGAATGTCTCATTGCCAGACCCAGGAATCCTGTTTTTTTTTTTTTTTTTTTTTTTCTTTTTTTTTTTTTTTTTGAGACTGAGTTTTGCTCTTGTCACCCAGTCTGGAGTGCAATGGTGTAATCTTGGCTCACTCTAACCTCTGCCTCCCGGTTCAAGTGATTCTCCCACCTCAGCCTCCCAAGAAGCTGGGATTACAGGTGCCCACCACCATGTCCAGCTCATTTTTGTATTCTTAGTAGAGATGGGATTTCACCATGTTAGCCAGGCTGGTCTCAAACTCCCAACCTCAGGCAATCTGCTTGCCTTGGCCTCCCAAAGTGCTGGGATTACAGGCATGAGCCACTGTGCCCGGCCATCAGACCCAGCAATTCTTGACCTACTATCACCAAGCAGATTAACAATGCCATTTTGCTTTCCCTGTCTGTGCCTACCTATTATTCCTTTGTCTTCAAACCTAAACTACCTCATTCAACTCATTTCAACTATTCAAATTTCTATGGAGTTCAAGGGATGGATGTAAACAAGCCTATAGGGTGAGGTTTTATGTTTTTCTGTCTAAGAGTTAAGACTGTGTTTATTGTTTGCTGTAGCTGTAGGTGCTAGAAAGTAAAATTTTCTTCGTTGTCTTTATTTTGTCTTCCTTGTTGTTTTTCACTTTTTGTCTGGTAAAATTCTTGTCTGGTAAAACCCCTGTGGATTAGGCTCTGGTAAAATAGTTTCTCTTGAGTGCAGATCTTGTTAAGGAGAACAGAACACTCTGGGCCTATTTCAAAATGGCTATTTTTCCCCTACCCCTTCTAAAAATGCAGGAGGATTTTTCTCTAATTTTCAGTGTTGAAATCTCATTGGGCTCTTGGAGGTAAAACTCATAATAGCATGGAGACCCCCTTTAGACTGCTTCCTCGCCGAATTTTTGACTCTCACGCTTGTTCATACTTAGGTTCTAGCAATTTTTTCAATTACAATTTAAGTTTTCTTACTCTTGTACTAACTCTAGTGGTTCCTGGGCTGCTTCTCAGGTAAGCTGTGATTTTCTGTATTCACCTGTCTCTCTCTCAAATGTTGGGAGCAATAGTTTGCCCTGTGACCTCAGGTCTCTGAAGGATCTAAGAAGAGTGGTTGATTTTCAATTTGTTCAGATTTTTGTTGTTGTGAGGATGGAAGTGATGACTTCAAACTCTTTATATGCTGGACACTAAATTGGAAGTCCCCTGTGTGTTTTTCATATGGTTATTTTTTTGGCACAAATATTTGTTAAAAGTGCCATTATCTTCAGCTCTGTGGAGCAAAAATAGATCCAAGACTTTTTTTTTTTTTTAACTGGGGTTTTAAAATTTTTAATACAAATTCACATTTTAAGTTATAAAAACTGTCTTTCATTGTGTCAGAGGCATTCAAACCAGAGCAACTGCATCCTGAGTGAGGGCGAGGAAAAATGAGGTTGGGACTTGCTGGGCTACATTCCCAGAAGGTTAGGTACTCCTGGCTTCTAGATGTTTACGGTTAAGAAAACAGATTGATAACATTTACTAAACAGACCCAGACTTAGGAGTGGCCTGATATCCCAATACCTTAAGAATAGAAGCATTCCTAATTTTGCTTTAAAGATAATATCAATTCTTGCAAAACACAGTACTTAAGAAAATTAATCCTTTATTACAAACCCTTGTAGCAGAGCACATCTCCCATGAATTTTTCTTTTTCTTATTCTCTTTTTTTTTTTTTAATGGAGTCTTACTCTGTTGCCAGGCTAGAGTGCAGTGGCATGATCTTGGCTCACTGCAACCTCTCCCTCCTGGGTTCAAGCAATTCTCCTGCCTCAGTCTCCTGAGTAGCTGAAACTATGGGAAGGTGCCTCCACGCCCAACTAATTTTTGTATTGTTAGTAGAGATGGGGTTTCACCATGCTGGCCAGGATGCTTCTTGATCTCTTGACCTCGTGATCCTCCCGCCTTGGCTTCCCAAAGTACTTACACTATATATAAATAAGTATTGTACTTAGGGTAGATGTGTTCCTCCTCTTACTTTTGGGAACACCCTACTCTGTCTATAGAGTAGCTATTCTTTCACCACTTTTCTTTTCTTCTTTCTTTCTTTCTTTCTCTCTTTCTTTCTTTTTTTAGGCGGAGTCACTCTGTTTTCCGGGCTGGAGTGCAGTGATCGGATCTCAGCTCACTGCAAGCTCCGCCTCCCGGATTCACGCCATTCTCCTGCCTCAGCCTTCCAAGTAGCTGGGACTACAGGTGCCCGCCACCTCGCCCCGCTAGTTTTTTGTATTTTTTAGTAGAGCTGGGGTTTCACTGTGTTAGCCAGGATGATCTTGATCTCCTGACCTCCTGATCCGCCCCTCTCGGCCTCCCAAAGTGCTGGGATTACAGGCTTGAGCCACCACTCCCGGCCTACTTTCTTAATAAACTTGCTTTTGCTTTGCACTGCTGTCTTGCCCCGAATTATTTCCTATGCAAGACCCGAGAACCCTCTCTTGGGATCTGAATCAGGACCCCTTTTTGGTAAAAACATTCTGGCAAACCCTGAAGAGACAATACTGAAGAAATCCCCCAACCAAAAGGAAACAGACTGTAGCACTGGTTGGCCAACTTAAGGTAAGTGGTAGGGTACCTGGGTAAAGGAGTGGATTGGGTTAGAGGCCCAGCTTAGGGGAGTTCAAGTTTCTCCTAAGATAGAGAGGGTTAAAGACACCTCTCAGTAAAAGGCAAGGATGCTTGACTAACTTTGGTTTGAGGCCCAACTTAGGAAAGTTAGAGTCCTTCTTAAGATTTAGGGGGTTAGAAGTCCTTCTCATTAAAATCCCTCTCAGCTAAAAACGAGTTTGGCACTATGGGATGTTAACTGCTATACTCTTTGTATTATTCTTGCTTGTCCTGTTTGCTGCATGAATAAATTTCTCGGTCACTGTCTCAGTTTCACTGTCATTTTCAGACTTCATTTAAGTGGTCTTTGGGATTTTAACTTATTCTTCCCCTGTGGGCCTCCCAATTTCCATCTGTTTGCTTGTGAAACATTGTGAACAAAAAGCATTGAAGACTCTGTCTCTAAAATTGCTGATGAAGATTTGGTATTTAACAGCTATGAGCAATAAGTTCAGATAAATGTACTCATGTTTTGTTGCAGATGTGATCTAGAAGCATTAGGATGGAAATCAGGGGACTTTTCTCCTTGCTGTTTTGTTTCATTTACACATTTCTTTCCTTTCTTGGATTTGGGCAAATTGGCTTTGCTTGTTCAATCCACACTGCCACTATTGCCCAGAACCTGCTTGCCCTGGTCATTCCCATCTAAATCCTCTTCATTTCCTTTGCC
Source organism: Mandrillus leucophaeus (assembly GCF_000951045.1). Lineage (NCBI taxonomy): Eukaryota > Metazoa > Chordata > Mammalia > Primates > Cercopithecidae > Mandrillus > Mandrillus leucophaeus. The sequence continues at coordinate 1,461,315 of NW_012105054.1, read as the reverse complement.
TTATTCAACATTTCTTTTGTTGGATACTATGTTATGGTATATCTAAATTCATGGTTTGGCTTATTTTTAGTGTGAATAAAATAATTCAATTTTTGGCAGGAATCCTCTCATTAATGCAGCTGGCCTTAAAAACCTCTCTTATCTCTTCTAGTGGAGCTGAGCCAACGGCGATATGATTTCACAGGTTTGGAACTTTTCTTTCAACATTACCTGCCTCCTTCATGGAAACCATAGCATTGATTTGAAAGGACTCACCACTAGGATATACTCTTGAACATTGGGACCAGTTTAAATTAAATGGGCTTAAGAAGAGAAAACTGGTGTTTTGATGTAATACTGTTTGGCCTTGGTATTATTTGGGAAAACAAGAAAAATAACCTCCTGCTGGACCCATGACCTTTAATACTATACTTCAACTAGATTTGTTTTGTAAGTGGGAAGGAAAATGGGATGAAATACCATATGTTCAACCCTTTTTGCTGCTCAGTCAAGATAAAACCCTGCAGCAGGTGTGTGCATGTTTGATGAGAAGAAAGAAAGAAAAAGAATAGACATACTAGATGATCCCTTGGTGCAAGCCTTCCCCTCCCTGTCTCCCCAGACCAGAGGGCATTTTTGGGTGGAGCAGAACTTCCTTCTTTCAGTTCTGAAAGTTCAGATGTATCAGCCCTTTCTCCCTCTAGTTTACACGAAAGTTCTAGTGAGAACCTTTTGTCCCTACTCCTTACCCAACTCTATACCCAGCCTTGTGAGTACTACTTCTAGTGGAGCCTCTTACCAACTTCCAAAAGGAAATCTTTGTCCACTTAGAGATGTGACAAAAAGGGAAGAAGGCACTGTAAGAGTACATGTCCCCTTTACTACGTCTGATTTGGCTCAATGTAAAGAGTTTAGTCATTTCTCTGAAGATCCAGGAAAATTTATAAATCAGTTTGAGAAATTAACTCTGGCCTATAGTTTAACTTGGCAGGATCTGCATGCTTTGTTGTCTCTGTGTTGTATAGTACAAGAGAAACAACACATTTTGGGAACAGCTAGGACCCATGCAGATGAGGTATTGGCTTATAAGCCTAACCATAATATATATGAGGCAGATAATGGAACAGTTCCAGATCAAGATCGAACCTGGAACTATCAAAGGGGCAGTGAGAACTTGGGGAGGAGAGATCATATGGTCACTTCTTAAAAGGTATGAAGAAATGTATGAAAAAGCCTGTTAACTATGAAAAGGTTAAGAAAGTTTCTCAGGGTAAAGATGAGAATCCAGCTTTGTTTCAAGGGTGTTTAGTTGAGGCCATCAGGAAATATGCTAACACTGATCCTGTCTCAAGGGAAGGACAGACCCTTTTGGGAGTAAATTTTATAACCCAGTCTGCTCCTGATATCTGTAGGAAACTGCAAAAAGCAACTATGGGTCCTTGTATGCCTATGGAACAGCTTTTTGATGTGGCATTTTTAGTTTTCATTTTTAGCTCTAAAGCAAGAGGGACCTCCTACAAGGTGTAGCTCTTGGCTGCAGCCTTCAGCTCACCTTCCACATGGGATTGCCCTCCTGGCTCTTGTCCTGACCAAGGGAAGGAGAAAGGTTGGAAAGCCCAAAGTTGGGCATCCCAGTCACCATGCCTTGGACATAAATCAGTGTGTATACTGTAAGAAAACTGGCCATTGGAAGAGGGACTCTCCAGAGTCCTAAAGGGAGTCATTGGCACCTAAACCAATGATGACCAAAATATCCAAGCAAGCCCAAGAGTGACGGGATCTGAGACCTTTTGCCACAGCTCCCATTAGACAATTTGCCATATCTCTGGAGGGTGCCTGAGTAACCCTTGATGTGGCAGGTAAAAATATTAACATCCTTCTGGATACAGGAGCTGCTTACTCTGTTTTGACCCATTATAATGGGCCTCTGTCAACCCAAAACTGTATGATCATGGGGATAGGTGAACAAGCTCATCGATCCCATCTTACCTGTCCTTTTAGCTGCTCTTCAGGGACTTTGGTTTTTGTCACATGCCTTTGTTATGATGCCCAAATGCCCCACCGCCTGTTGAGAAGGCATTTGTTGACCCAGATGCAGTGTTATCTTTTAAAAATCAAAAGGCAGATGAGGGATTGCTCTTCTCCTTTCCTGTGATAAAGGAAGAAAGTCAATAGGGGACTTACCTAGTTTACTTATTGAAGTAGCCTCCCAAGTAAATTCTACGGTATGGGACATTGAGATTCTAGGCAAAGCATCAAGCGTTCCTCCAGTTTACATCCAACTTAAGCCTGGTGCCCCATCCCTTGGAAGAGACAAAACTTCTTAAAGCCAGAGGCACAAAGAGGGATCCAACCACTAATGGCTAAGTTTTTGCAATTCAGGTTGTTAAGACCCTGTGAGTCTCCTTTTAATATGCCAATCTTGCCAGTTAAAAAGTCGAATGAAGACTACAGATTTATTCAAGATCTTCAAGCTGTCATTCCCATATATCCTGTAGTGCCCAGTCCCTACATGGTGTTAGTCCAGGTCCCTGGGGATGCTGATTGGTTTACAGTTTTAGATCTTAAGGATGCCTCTTTTTGCATTCCAGTACACACTGATTCACAATTCATCTTTGTGTTTGAATGGACTGATCCTGATAGTCATTTGGTTTCTCAGTTAACTTGGACAATTCTTCCCCAGGGGTTTAGGGACAGTTCTCACCTGTTTGGAAATGAATTGGCTAGAGAATTAAGGATGTTACCATTAAATAAGGGCACTGTTATCCAACATGTGGCTGACTTGTTGGTTGCTAGCACAAACAAAAGAGACTCAGACGAAAATACCATTAGGTTGCTAAATTTTCTGCAAGCTAATGGGTATAGGGTCTCACTACATAAGGCCCAGATTTCAATTCAAGAGGTTAAATATTTAGGATATGTCCTAAACCCTGGTACCCAGGCAATAGCACCAGAATGAAGGGAAGCTATCTTGAGCATTCCAGAAGCCCAAACTGGAAAGCAGCTGTGGAGTTTCCTAGGAATGGCAGGATTTTGCCATTTATGAGTGCCTATATTTGGGCACATAGCAAAGCCTTTATACGAGGCCCTGAAAGGAGCAAACATAGTTCCTTTCGAATGGGATAGCAATTGTAAACAAGCTTTTAATGCTGTCAAAGATATACTGGGATCAGCTCCTAGGGATCCCTAATCTTGATAAGCCATTTTTTCTTTATGTGGCTGAAAAACCAGGAAATGCCCTACAGGTCCTTGTCCAGAAACTAGAAGATATCCCCTGACCACTGGCATAGTTTTTTTAAACAATTAAACCATGTCACTTCAGGATGGCCTGGATGCCTCAGTGCAGTTGCAGCAACTGCTCTTTTATTAGATGAAGCCAATAAACTGGCTTTAGGACAATATGTGGAGGTTTTAACCCCACACCATATACAAGGAGTCCTAGAAGCTAAAGGACTCCAGTGGATGACAGGGGGACGTTTATTGTAATATCAGGCTTTGTTGCTAGACACTCCTGATGTAACTCCTAAAGTATGCCAGACTTTGAATCCAGCTACTTATTTTTCTGAACCCACAGGCACCCTAGATCATTCTTGTATACAAGTTATGGAACAAGTTTACTCTGGCCACCTGCATTTAAAGGATGAGCCTCTAGCTAGTCCTGAGGTAGAATGATTTACAGATGGAGGTAGCTTTGTGCACCAGGGAAACAGGAAAGCTGGGTATGCTATTGTCAGTCAACACGAGACCTTATCAGTTTCTACCTCGGCTCAAAAGGCAGAATTAATAGCTCTTATTAGAGTCCTGCAATTGGGAAAGGACTTCATTGTCAACATTTACACTTATTTTAAGTATGCCTTTCTGGTGCTTAAAATGCACATGCTGCTATCAGAAAGGAACAGGGACTCCTACCTGCTAAGGGTTGCCCTGTAAAACATCATTTGGAAGTTCTGAATCTATTGAATGCTGTTTTGCTGCCCAAGGAAGTAGCTGTAAACCATTGCAGAGGACATCAAAAAGGATAATTTAGTGTGGCTAAGGGAAACTCCTTTGCAGATGCAGCAGCTGAGGCAGCTGCATTAAAGGAACCAGTTGGACTTGTAGGCATGTTAGTGCCCTCTGCCATGGTGATGACAGAACCGAGATATACTAAAGAGGAACAAGAATGGGCTAAAGGTCAGGGGTTAATTCAAGATACTTCTGGCTGTCTTATCAATGACAACACACTGTTGGTACCAGGGCCTAATCAGTGGAAAACAGTTAAGCATTAACATGACTCTACTCATTTGGGAAGAGATTCCCTGTTTCAACTGAATGTCTCAGCTTTGTGTAAGAAGAGGCTTATTTAAAACAGTAAAGCAGGTTACTTGGGCCTGTGAATAACCCAAATAACAAATTTTTACCTCCTCCTTTAGTAAGGCCTGTTCATCACAGGGGAATGTACCCTGGCGAAGATTGGCAAATAGATTATACTCAGATGCCCCCGTGTGAAGGGTTTAAACACTTATTAGAATTCGTCGACAACTTTACTAGTTGGATCAAGGCTTTTCCCACCCAGTCTGAAAAGACAATTGAGTTTTCTAAACTCCTATTAAAGGAAATAATTCCTAGATTTGGGCTGCTTAAGAGCTTGCAAAGTGATAACGGCCCATCTTTCACAGTGACAATTATCCAAAACGTATCTTCAGCCCTAAAAATTCAGTACCACCTTCACTCTGCTTGAAGGCTATAGTCTTCAGGTGAAGTATTATAGAAAGACCCAATCAAACTCTAAAAAGAACTCTGGGTAAACTATGCCAGGAAATATAAAAATCCTGGCTGTCTTGGTCTCCATCCCAAGATAGCCGAGTAAGAATAGCTCCAGTCTGCAGCTCCCAACGTGATGGATGCAGAAGATGGGTGATTTCTGCATTTCCAACTGAGGTACCTGGTTCATCTCACTGGAACTGGTTGGACAGTGGGTGCAGCCCACAGAGGGTAAGCAGAAGCAGAGCAGGGCATCGCCTCACCCAGGAAGTGCAAGGGGTTGGGGGATTTCCCTTTCCTAGCCAAGGGAAGCTGTGACAGGCTGTACCTGGAAAAAATGGGACACCTCTGCCCAAATACTGGGCTTTTCCCACAGCCTTAGCAACTGGCAGACCAGTAGATTCTCTCCTGTGCCTGACTCAGTGCAGACACACTCACAGAACCTTGCTCACTGCCAGCGCATCAGTCTGAGACCGATCTGCAAGACAGCAGGCTGGCAGGGAGAGGGGCATTCACCATTGCTGAGATATGAGTAGGTAAACAAAGTGGCTGGGAAGCTCAAACTGGGTGGACCCACCGCAGCTCAGCAAGGCCTACTGCTTCTATAGACTGCACCTCTGTGGGCAGGGCATAGCTGAACAAAAGGCAGCAGAAGCTTCTGCAGACATAAACGTCTCTGTCTGACAGCATGGAAGAGAGCAGTGGTTCTCCCAGCACAGGCCTTTGGGCTCTGAGAACTGACAGACTGCATCCTCAAGTGGGTCCCTGACCCCCATGTAGCCTAACTGGGAGACACCTCACAGTAGGGGCCGACAGACACCTCATACAGGTGGGTGCCCCTTTGGGACGAAGCTTCCAGAAGAAGGATCAGGCCGCAATATTTTCTGTTCTGCAATATTTGCTGTTCTGCAGCCTCTACTGGTGATACCCAGGAAAACAGGATCTGGAGTGGACCTCCAACAAACTCTAACAGACCTGCAGCTGAGGGACCTGACTGTCAGAAGGAAAAATAACAAACAGAAAGGAATAATATCAACATCAACAAAAAGGACATCCACACTAAAACCCCATCTGTACATCAGCAACATCAAAGGTAGATAAAACCACAAAGATGGGGAGAAACCAGAGCAGAAAAGCTGAAAATTCTAAAAAATGAGAGCACCTCTTGTCCTTCAAAGGATCGTAATTCCTCTCCAGCAATGGAACAAAGCTGGATGGAGAAAGACTTTGACTAATTGACAGAAGTAGGCATCAGAAGGTCGGTAATAACAAACTTCTCTGAACCAAAGAAGCATGTTCTAACCCATTGCAAGGAAGCTAAAAACCTTGAAAAAAGGTTAGACGAATGGCTAACTAGAATAAACAGTGTAGAGAAAGACCTTAAATGACCTGATGGAGCTGAAAACCATGGCATGAGAACTTTGTGACGCATGTACAAGCTTCAACAGCTGATTCGAACAAGTGGAAAAAAGGATATCAGTGATTGAAGATCAAATGAATGAAATGAAGTGAGGAGAGAAGTTTAGAGAAAAAAGAATAAAAATAAATGAACAAAGCCTCCAAGAAATATGGGACTATGTGAAAAGACCAAATCCACATTTGATTGGTGTACTTGAAAGTGATGGGAAGAGTGGAACCAAGTTGGAAAACACTTTTCAGGATATTACCAGAACTTCCCCAACCTGGCAAGGCAGGCCAACATTCAAATTCAGGAAATACACGGAACACCACAAAAATACTCCTTGAGAAGAGCAACCCCAAGACACATAATTGTCAGACTCACCAAGGTTGAAATGAAGGAAAAAATGTTAAGGGCAGCAAGAAAGACAGGTTGGGTTACCTACAAAGGGAAGCCCATCAGATTAACAGTGGATCTCTTGGCAGAAACCCTACAAGCCAGAAGAGAGTGGGGGTCAATATTCAACATTCTTAAAGAAAAGATTTTTCAACTCAGAATTTCATATCCAGCCAAACTAAGCTTCATAAGTGAAGGAGAAATAAATCTTTTACAGACAAGCAAATGCTGAGAGAGTTTGTCACCCCCAGGCCTGCCTTGCAAGAGCTCCTGAAGGAAGCACTAAACATAGAAGGGAGCAACCAGTACCTGCCACTGCAAAAACATGCTAAATTGTAAAGACCATGGATGCTATGGAGAAACTGCATCAATTAATGGGTAAAACAACCAGCTACCATTATAATGACAGGATCAAATTCACACATAACAATATTAACCTTAAATGTAAGTGGGCTCAATGCCCCAATTAAAAGACACAGACTGGCAAATTGGATAAAGAGTCAAGACTCATCAGTGTGCTGTATGCAGGAGACACATCTCGCATGCAGAAATACACATCGGCTCAAAATAAAGGGATGGAGGAAGATCTACCAAGCAAATGGAAAGCAAAACAAACAACAACAACAATAACAACAGAAAAAAAAACAGGGGTTGCAATCCTATTATCTGATAAAACATACTTTAAACCAACAAAGATCAAAAAAGACAAAGAAGATCATTACATTACATAATGGTAAAGGGATCAATTCAACAAGAAGAGCTAACTATCCTAAATATATATGCACCCAACACAGGAGCACCCAGATTCATAAAGCAAGTCCTCAGAGACTTACAAAGAGACTTAGACTCTCACACAATAGTAATAGGAGAATTTAACACCCCACTGTCAATATTAGACAGATCAACGAGACAGACGGTTAACAAGGATATCCCGGACTTGAACTCAGCTCTGCACCAAGCAGATCTAATAGACGTCTACAGCACTCCCCACCCCAAATCAATAGAATATACATTCTTCTCAGCACCACATCACACTTATTCCAAAACTGACAACATAATTGGAATTAAAGCACTCCTCAGCAAGTGTAAAAGAACAGAAATCACAACAAACTGTCTATCAGACCACAGTGCAATCAAATTAGAATTCAGGATTAAGAAACTCATTTAAAACCGCACAACTACATGGAAACTGAACAACCTGCTCCTGAATGACTACTGGGTACATAACAAAATGAAGGCAGAAATAAAGATGTTCTTTGAAACCAATGATAACTAAGACACAACGTACCAGAATCTCTGGGACCTGTCTCTTATACACATCTAGATGTGTATAAGAGACAGCATTTAAGGCAGTGTGTAGAGGGAAATTTATAGCACTAAATGCCCACAAGAGAAAGCAGGAAAGATCTAAAATCAACACCCTAACATCACAATTAAAAGAACTAGAAAAGCAAGAGCAAACAAATTCAAAAGCTAGCAGAAGGCAAGGAATAACTAAGATCAGAGCAGAACTGAAGGAGATAGAGACACAAAAAATCCTTCAAAAAAATCAATGAATCCAGGAGCTGTTTTTTTTTTTTTTTTAAGATCAACAAATTGATAGACTGCTAGCAAGACTAATAAAGAAGAAAAGAGAGAAGAATCAAATAGATGCAATAAAAAAATGATAAAGGAGATATCACCATAGATCCCACAGAAATACAAACTATCATCAGAGAGTACTATAAACACCTCTACACAAATAAACTAGAAAATCTAGAAGAAATTGATAAATTCCTGGACACATACACATTCCCAAGACTAAACCAGGAAGAAGCTGTATCTCTTGAATAGGCCAATAACAGGCTCTGAAATTGAGGCAATAATTAATAGCCTACAAACCAAAAAAAAGTCCAGGACCAGACAGATTTATAGCCACATTCTAGCAGAGGTACAAAGAGGAGCTGGTATCTTTCCTTCTGAAACTATTCCAATCAATAGAAAAAGAGGGAATCCTCCTGAACTCATTTGATGAGGCCAGTATCATCCTAATACCAAAGCCTGGCAGAGACACAACAAAAAAGGAGAATTTTAGACCAATATACCTGATGAACATCGATGCAAAAATCCTCAATAAAATACTGGCAAACCAAATACAGCAGCACATCAAAAAACTTATCCACCACTATCAAGTGAGCTTCATCCCTGGGATGCAAGGCTGGTTCAACATACACAAATCAATAAATGTAATCCAGCATATAAACAGATCCAAAGACAAAAACCACATGATTATCTCAGTAGATTAAGAGAAGGCCTTCAACAAAATTCAACAGCCCTTCATGCTAGAAACTCTCAATAAACTACATATTGATGGAAGGTATCTCAAAATAATAAGAGTTATTTATGACAAACCCACAACCAATATCATACTGAATGGGCAAAAACTGGAAGCATTCCCTTTGAAAACTGGCACAAGACAAGGATGCCCTTTCTCACCACTCTTATTCATCATAGTGTTGGAAGTTCTGGCCAGGGCAATCAGGCAAGACAAAGAAATAAAGGGTATTCAGTTAGGAAAAGACAAAGTCAAATTGTCCCTGCTTGCAGATGACATGACTGTATATTTAGAAAACCCCATCGACTCAGTCCAAAATCTCCTTAAGTTGATAAGCAACTTCAACAAAGTCTCAGGATACAAAATCAATGTGCATAAATCATAAGCATTCCTATACACCAAAAATAGACAAACAGAGAGCCAAATTGTGAATGAACTCCCATTCACAATTGCTACAAAGAGAATAAAATACCTAGGACTCCAACTTACAAGGGATGTGAAGGACCTCTTCAAAGAGAACTACAAAACATTGCTCAACAAAATAAAAGAGGACACAAACAAATGGAAGAACATTCTATGCTCATGGATTGGAAGAGTCAGTATCATGAAAATAGCCACACTACCCAAGGTAATTTATAGATTCAATGTCATCCCCATCAATCTACCAATGGCTTTCTTCACAGAATTGAAAAAAACTACTTTAAAGTTCATATGGAACCAACAAAAGAGCCTGCATTGCCAAGACAATCTTAAGCCAAATGAACAAAGCTAGAGGCATCACACTACCTGACTTCAAACTATACTACAAGGCTACAGTAACCAAAATAGCATGATACTGGTATCAAAACAGAGATATAGACCAATGGAACAGAACAGAGGCCTCAGAAATAACACCACACATCTATAACCATCTGATCTTTGACAAACCTGACAAAAACAAGAAATGAGGAAAGCATTCGGTATTTAACAAATGGTGCTGGGACAACTGGTTAGCCATATGTAGGAAACTGAAACTGGATCCCTTCTTTACAACTTGTACAAAAATTAATTCAAGATGGATTAAAGATTTAAATGTTAGACCTAAAACTATAAAAACCCTAGCAGAAAACCTAGGCAATACCATTCAGGACATAGGTATGGGCAAGGACTTCATGACTAAAACACCAAAAGCAATGGCAACAAAAGCCAAAATAGACAAATGGGATCTAATTAAACTAAAGAGCTTCTTCATGGCAAAAGAAACTACCTTCAGCATGAACAGGCAGCCTACAGAATGGGAGAAAATTTTTGCAATCTACCGATCTGACAAAGATTCTAATATCCAGAATCTACAAAGAACTTAAACAAATTTACAAGAAAAAAATCAAACAACCCTATCAAAAAGTGAGCAAAGGATATGAACAGACACTTCTCAAAAGAAGACATTTATGCAGCCAACAGACACATGAAAAAATGCTCATCATCACTGGTCATCAGAGAAATGCAAATCAAACCACAATGAGATACCATCTCATGGCAGTTAGAATGATGATAATTAAAAAGCCAAGGAACAACAGATGCGGGAGAGGATGTGGAGAAATAGGAACGCTTTTGCACTGTTGGTAGGAGTGTAAACTAGTTCAACCATTGTGGAAGACAGAGTGATGATTCCTCAAGGGTCTAAAACTAGAAATACCATTTGGCTCAGCAATCCCATTACTCAGTATATACCCAAAGGATTATAAATCATTCTACTATAGAGACACATGCACACGTGTGTTTATTGCAGCACTATTCACAGTAGCAAAGACTTGGAACCAACCCAAATGTCCATCAATGATAGACTGGAGTAAGAAAATGTGGCACATATACACATGGAATACTATGCAGCCATAAAAAAGGATGAGTCCATGTCCTTTGCAGGGACGTGGATGAAGCTGGAAACCATCATTCTCGGCAAACTATCACAAGGACCGAGAACCAAACACCGCATGTTCTCACTTATAGGTGAGAATTGAATAATGAGAACACTTGGACACCCTGGGGGAAACATCACACACCGGGGCCTGTCAGGGAGTGGAGGGCTGGGGGAGGGATAGCATTAGGAGAAATACCTAATGTAAATGACTAGTTGATGGGTGCAGCAAATCAATATGGCACATGTATACCTGTGTAACAAACCTGTATGTTGTGCGCATGTACCCTAGAACTTGGAGTATAATAATAATAATAATAACAATAATAATAATAATAATAAAAACCTGGCTGTCTTTATTGCCTGTAGCCTTATTACAGGTTCAAGTTGTCCCCAAGGGGAATCTACAACTCAGCCCTTCCCTTTTGAAATAATATATGGAAGGCCTTTCTTTCTCAACTACAGATTTCCTGATAGGCACCGATACTTTCAAGCTACAAAATTATGTAATCAACTTAGGACAAGCACAAAACGCATTCCTTGAATATGGAAATCAAAGAATCCCTTCCCCCACTAAGGAAGAGAATCTTGTTACCTCAGATGGGAGATTGGGTCCTATTAAAAACTCGGAAGGAAGGATCTCCAGCATGAAAACATTCCCCAAAATGGAAAGGATCCTATGAAGTTCTTAGTACCCCAACTGCAATTCCACTTATCTCAGATTAAACCTGTCTGTTATGAAGTTTCACAGGCAGATGGAACATGAGAGACTGGTCCCACCTGTTCCTGTGAGCCAACCAATGATCTCCGGCTTCTGTTCAGAAGAAGTGAAAGAGACGGGTAGCCTAAAGATATGGACTGGCATTCTACTTTTGGGTATAAGTTGGAATCATACCAAGAGTAATTTATTTGCTGAGTGGGCACAGACTTTAGCCTCTCCATGTAATCAGACAAACTGTTGGGTATGTGGAGAATTGCCACTTTCTTCCACTTCCTGATTGCCCTGGCATATTCAACTGGCCAACCTAGGTTTATAGGGATTTTATTATGATTGGGAAACTGAAAAATTATAAACATAGTCCCTCTTTTCCTATGTATCATAGCCACACAGACCTTAGCCCCTTCCTCTCATATGGAGAGACAAGAAGGCACCTTTTCAATCTAATTAAGGAACAGCTAAATTCTATCCCAACTTCAGGTTATGCTGTAGATGATGGACTTGGGTGTATGACAGCTGTTCAAGTATAGGTATCAGGCAAAGTGCCTCTATGTTTCAAAAGGCACAATAATACTCACCACCAGACTGGAACTCGTGATGTGGGATGGTTGCCACCTCAACAATGTAATCAGACCCTTCTTTTAACAGAGTAGATGTGGATGGGATGGCAACATAATTTGCCAAAAATGGGTACCTAACTTTCTCCTTGGGGATGATTATGGGTTTGTAGAACTCATGGTTGGCCTGGAAGGAGTATGTGGGGTCGTCCTTATCTACCAGAACATATCCTCACCAAATTGGATTTTATCCCATCTAGCTGGGAAATTGTAAAGACTCGCCATAGGTGACAAAATGGGCCACACTGTGATTTTACCCAATGGCTATATTTTCTCCACAGGCAGCTACAATCAGTATCGAGTTACAAGTTGAAGCCTTAGCCAAGCACAGGCTGCAGCTTTCAGTAATACATACCATTCCCTTACCCTCCTAACTGAGGAAACTTCTCAGATTAGGCAGGTAGCCTTACAAAAGCGTATGGCTTTGGACAGTTTAACAGTGGCCCAAATAGGAACTTCTGCTTTGATCAAAACTGAATGTTGTGTGTATGTTCCATACTATTCACATGTTACCCTGGCTATGAAAGCTTTAGACACTCCTATCTCTGCCATTGATGTACTGTCAGTTGACCCTACATCAGCTTAGTTCCAACAACTCCCCAGTTCTTGGAAAGCCTTCCTGTTTAGTTTACTTGGAATGATTTTACTGATTTTGCTTTGCTGTTGTGGAATATATTGTGGTTTTACTCTGTGTAGGAATGCAAGACAATCTTACTCAATGCTTTCTTAAATTGGACACTTGCTAATCTTCCAGATATCACCGTTTGTCAGAACTCAGTGTTATGAATGACCCTTACCATACCAATGCTTTCTGACTGAGCTCCTCTCTACCTTGGAGCAAGAGACCCAATAGTTAGGAGGGAATGTCATCGCCCCATTCAGCCTGAAGAAGCTACAGAAGCTGGATCTCCATCCCTCTGAAACATGAGGACTAAGGGTCCTCTTGTAAAGGGATGGAGGAGGTATGTCAGAGGTGTTTGAACCAAAGTGACTCCATCTTGAGGGAGGGCTAGGAAAATAAGGCTGGCACTTGATGGGCTACATTCCTAGAAAGTTAAGTATTCCTAACCTCTAGATGTTTATGGCTAAGGGAACAGATTGATAACATTTACTAAACAGACCCAGACTTGGGAGTGTCCTCATATCCCAATGTCTTGAGAACAGAAGCATTCCTAATTTTGCTTTGAAGATAATACTATCAATTCTTGCAAAATATATACTTAAGAAAATTCATCCTTTATCACAAGCCTTTGTAGTAGAGCACACCTCCCCATGATCTTATTTTATCCTATATATAAACAAGCATTTCACCTAGGGTGATGCATTCCTCCTCTTCTGGAATGCTCTACTCTGTCTATGGAGTGTCTATTCTTTCACCACTTAATTTTCTTAATAAACTTGCTTTTGCTTTGCAAGGTGGACTTGCCCTGAATTCTTTCTTGTGTGAGATGCAAGAACCCCCTCTTGGGGTCTGGATCAGGACCCATTTCAGGTTACAACTGCAATAATGTGTTAACTGACTACCTCAAGTTCACACTAATTACCTGAGGTTACCCAATACCTTGTGTTTTTTACAGAAATCAGAGTTGGTAGTTCACATCATAACATGCATTCAATATAGCTTACACTATTTGAGCCATAGTTTATATACAACCACTGCAGTAGTTCAGATAAATTAGAATTAGGCTGTTGTGTGGGCTATGGATACACAATTTCCCCTGAATAGATGGATTCGTTCATTCAAATAGAGAGGCTAATCTTTGCAAATAACCCACTTGATTAATATTTCTAGTGAGCTGATGGGGTGTTTAACACTTGAATGACGTAGAATCTTCACACTAAAGTAAAGCAATGGTCACCAGGTTGTTGCTTGTGGGCCTGGAAAAGAATTTTCAAAAATTACATAGCCCTGTACATTTCAAAGTTGATGTCTAATTTCAAATTAGATAATTTTCATCGTTTTAAATAATTGAAAATAATGTAATTTCTGGAATATAAATATCAAATTTTTAAATGAAAGCATTCTTTAAAATTATCTAATGAAATATCATAATTTGATAACCATTATCTTCCGCTTAAGAATAAATGAAAATAGCTCTTCTTTTAAATTTCAAAATTCTACACCTTTCCTTTTTCTCTTTACATGCATATTTCTGTTCCACTTCCCCCAGAGATTTTATTATAATGTATATATTTTCATGTTTGAGCATTTTATTCTTCACCTATCAAATGTATCTGCAAAAAAGCCCATTAGTGATATGGTACCAGTGTTAACTTCCTGGTTCTTGGTTCTGATAAATGTGCTATGGTTATATAACATGTTCAAATTGGAGAAAGTTGAAAAAGGAATATATGGAAAGTCTTTGTACTATTTTCAACTTTTTTTTCAACTTTTCTATAAGTCTAAAAATAGATCAAATAAAGTTAAAAAAAAAAATAAACGCACTGCCGAGATTTTCTCAGAATGATAATGAAGATTTCTTTAACCTGATTTTTAAAATACTATAGAAATCACAAACCAAAGGCCGATCTCATGCTTACTGTGAAATACCAAAGACATTCTTGTTAAAAGTAAGAAAAGTATGCTTCCCATTAGCACTATTACTTCTGATTTTTATAAAAAGTCTGGTCATTGAAAAACCAATAAAAATTCATAAGAAGTGTAACATTTGGGAAGGAGGAAATAAATGTTTTAATAGATAATACAGTTTGCAATCTATAAAGCCTAAGTGAATCAACTGAAAAGTATTAGTAATAATTTTTAAAGGTACTGAGTTATAAAATAAACATACAAAAATCAATTACTTTTCTATTTCACAGTTCAGAATAATATTGACTAAAATGTACTTGATAATATCGACTAAAATATAAACCATATGTCAATAAGAATAATAAAGTTATATAGTACTTATTTCAGAAAAACCAAAACCCTACTTAGTGGCATAAACCAAAATTTGATTAAATGAAAAAAATATATCTTTCTTTTTAGGAAAACCAGTTATTGAAAAAAAGTAATTTCTCTTTAAATGTTGTATAAACTTAATGCAATTCCAATTAAAACTGAAATCAAAATGTATTTAAAACTTGTTGAAGTGATTCTAAGTGAGAAAAATTTAAGAAATAAGACCAGTGAGGGGACAGTTGCATTTTCTATACTAAAATGTAGTATGAAGCTATAGTTATTAAAAAGCATGATATTAGTGCTAGAAGACAATCAGTAGAACAGAATAGAAAACAATGAGAAAGACTCTTCTGTATCTAAACATCCTGTTATGATATTTTTGATATTTTAAATTAGAGGGGTTAAAAATGAATTATTTATTAAAGTATTACTAGGAAAGTTGATAGACCATTTGGAAAGAAATAAACCAGATCTTATGCTTCAAATCATACATGAAAATAGATTCCAGATGGATTATAGAATTAATCTACAGAAGACCTGAAAAAAAGAGATTATTTAAATGCAAGAGGAGGATATTCATAAAGAAGAAATATGAAGAATAGTAGTGTTACATTTGATTATATATAGTCTGTACTTCTTCATATCAAAACACCAAATAAAATTAAAAGGCAAAAGAAAGAGATAATTAATACATATCACAATAATATAAGAAAAAGCAAACATTATGTCCTTAAAAATACAGAGATCTTACAAATTAATAAGAAAGGAGATGAACTCCTCAATAGAATGAAAAGTTGGAAAACATAAATGGTCAATAAACACAGAGAAATTATACAACCTACTAGAAAACAAAGCAATGTGACTTAATATATTAAAATTGTTATTCATCTATTGGATTGACAAGATTTGTTTCTATTTTAAAAGTATATAGAAGTTAATAAGATAGGCTTTCTCACACACTGTTAAAGTTTAAGTTGTGGCAAACTTTTGGAGTACAGTAAATCACTTTAGCTCTAAAAACGCAAAATCCTGGGACCTAGCAGATCCAACAACCTAAATGGCTAGCAATAGGAAAGTGATTAAATTCTCTGTATCCATCCATGGAATACTTTGTCATTATTAGACATAGTTTCTAACAGTGGTTCTTAAAATGAGAAAATGGGTTACACATCAAAGTTACCCAAAATGATCTTTGAATCCACGGCTTCATGACTCACTTCTTCTATCCCCCACACACACCCTCTTTCTGATTTTTTTGGTTTGCTACAGGACTTAGGAGTCAGTTTTTACGTAAATCTCCAGTGGAATCTGATGCAAATCCTCTATGGCAAAACGCTGTTCCAAAATAATATTCAACATCATTGGAAATTATTCTTAGTCTAATGGGAAATATAAAATACAATATTTACTTGTTATGATTCCCAATTTAGAGTATAGAGAGTATAATATTATGTATGTAACTTTATTTTTATAAAGAATATTCTCATTTTTACATTTTTTGCTATTTCTAATTTTTTAAAGAATGGACATTGCTTAGGGGTAATCACTAATAGTGATAATTAGTTTGGAAAAAAAAAATCTTTTAAAGGAGTTACTGTGCTCTCTTTCCCTGTCTCTCTTGCTGCCAGAGATATCTATCCACCCTCTGCCAGTGTTTTCTGAAATATGCCAGGTCCTCGGAGAGCACCTCAAATTTATCCCTAGACAACTATGGCATTATTTCCATGTGAATAGTGGAGAGAGAAAGGGAGAAAGAAAAAAGTAAAACATTGTGCACGAGTGAAATGTAGAGTTTAGCTATTATCTAATGAATTTGATCACAGTAGGCAGCCAATCTTGATAATTATTTTAAAAGATTTTTCCTCAATTGCAGCATATAGGGGTGGGATGGAAGTTGGGGTAAATATTGTAGGACAAAGGTGGTAGTGTCAGGGGATCTAAAACAAAGAAACCTTCAAAACGATAATAACAACAACAATACACACACACAAAGCAAAAAAGTAAATGTCTCCTGGGCTCTGCCTCAAAGGTAAATAAGAGGTCCTGCGTATTGAGAAAATTCTTCAGGCTTGTGCACACACAGATTTATTCAGTATATTCTGAATCTGTACTTGTTTCATTATTCTGCATTCTAAGAAAGACTCAAGGCATTTGAAAAACAGAGCTTGAAATATTCATTGATAGTTGGGTGACGTGTGTACATTATACCTAAAGATGAGTGTCAGCCCCTCTCAGGAGGCTACTCTGGTGGCCTAGAAAATGAATTAACTGAAAAGTTATTAATTCTTTGATTAATTTTTCCCCATATCGCTGCTTTGTAGGAAGGTTGAAACTTGCCTGAATGTTCAAGGAATGGACCTGAGCTATCAGTATGGAGACCTTAAAATGTATCACCCAATCTGGGAACCTTTGGAGAATTCAACAGGGAACTAGTAACAATTCTACTGAATACGAACTGGAATTGTCATGGGACAACAGAGACATTTGATTACTCTCGCTAGGAGTCCTTATTGCTTGAGCACACTGAAGGCCTGGCGAAATCAGGTTGACCTGGAGCCAGTCAGTGACACGTCTATATCAAAGGCCATAATGTGAAAAGGCTAGGTTGAAAAATCACAAACAATGCCATCAATAAGATATTGTGCACTTGACTAATTCTCCTGATATGTAAAGAGTTCTCTCTCAGAGAGTTAGCAGGAGGGATACAACAGTAAGTAGAACTAATGTGATCTCAACTGCAGAGTGATGGTTCAGCCTCACATGCAGATAATTAGGCTGGAAAAATACACAATAGAGAACCAATAGTGGTAGGCTGGGATAAGTCAGGCCATGAAAGATGGGCTGGAACTGTGGCAGGATTGAAGGACTGCTACTGGTGTCAGGGTGTTTAAGCTGAAACTGACCAAGAGTTAGTCAACTGAAGGGGAAGGTGAGGGTGGTGGAGAGAGGTGGAAAGTAGAACATGCAAGAGTATTCAGAGGACAGAGGATGGAAAGGATGGCCCAGTTCAGAGCCTGAAGGAAATTTGATTGATTTTTAGAATAGGAGATAAGGAGGAGCAAGAGATGAGGCTGGAAAGGCAAACAGGGCAAGAAGGAGAAGTGCCTGCTTACACAGGTTTAGAAGTGTGGACTTCATCTTGAGGGCTCATGGAGGGTTTTGAGGAGTGGAAGGACATGGTTAGACTTCACCAGGATCATGGGCTAATGTGTGGGTTACGGAACAAGGAGTGAAGGGATTCTCAAGGCTAGATGGAGGGAGAACAGTAACTCCATAGAGAGAAGGCAGTGGTTTTGATGAGATTGGAAATCCATGGACGGATTATGAAAAACGCTAGGCAGTAAAATCCATCTGCCTTGTCAGCTAAATAGCATTGAGGGAATCAGACAGGTAAGAGACCCCATAAGAAGAAGGCATTCTCAGATTGCATATAATATGGGAGGTATGGCCATATATATGTGAGAGGTTTCCACCTTTGGGGGAATCACTGTGCTAAATCAATGATGTCCTAGGGCTGTCTACTAGGCTCAAAAGTTCTCATGACATTAATTTTCATAATTGGGATGATATGAGTTTCAATGATCTACTACCCATCAATGTACAGAAGTGAGACGGAAGTTGTTTGAAATAAAATTCTAAGCAAATGGTTTAAACTTGCAATATAGTGATGTATTTATAGATGGTTTTGATGTTGCATTGACTCAGTCTCAGACTAGTTTTTAAATAATTTATTTTCCCAGACACTGATATCTCTGCCAGAACCATAACAAAATGAATGGGATTAGACAGGCTATAAAAATGTGTATGTAGTAGGGGACTAGAGAAGGGGAAGCTGACTTCCTTTTCATTTATCAAAGTGGTATAGCTTAATTATGGAGATTGGCATACACATGAAGAAAACTTAGTCCAGAAGAATCCTGAAGGAAATATTAATGAAGTATTGGCCAGCCAGAAGGTGTACATGGGGTTCACCCTAACTCTTCTGCTAAAGCTAGAATTCATGTTTCTAGCCCTTTCACAAAGCTCTTTATTCCAAGTTTAACTATTTGCTCTCATGAAATTAGGATATCTTTCAAAGTGGTTTGAAAGACTGAAAAAAACTCCACTCTCAGAGGTGTGAAGTCCAAGAAAAAATAAAATAGAATATTTCTGTAATATGTATCTTTGTAGAGAACAAGCCAAGAGTGTTTGCTGATAGGTTTGTCCAGAATGGAACAGTGTCCTAAAGCCAAAATCCTAGGCTGAATGGGCAACGTGACCAGGTAGAACAGGAGGAAGTGGAGCCAAATTAGCTCCACTGAGAATATGGTCCTGTGTTTTGAAGAAAATTTAGGATGTCAGGAGCATATTCAGCATCACAGTCAGGTAGAACAATTGATTGGAAACCAAAGTCTCCAAAAAACTATCTCCATTCCCCCTTTCACGTCCATCTGATTCCCTTGGTGGGGCCCTGGGGAGTCACACAGTAAACTGATGCTGAAGGGAACTGGCCTTGCGGAGCCTGAGCCCTTTGATTGTGTCATCCGGTTCCCTGCCTGGTTCCCACTCAGATTACATCCCTGCAGTCTGTATTGTCCAGACAAAGGAGCAGTGGCTCCTCTCTGAGGACTGCCTGGAGCACAGCCACCCTCCCGTTGTCTACCCAATCTCCAGCCTCCTCCTATTTCTTCGTTCAGCACCCACCTTCTGGGTTTCTTGAGTAAAAATATAAAAACCAGTTAAGCCCTGCAGTGGATTTCATGGTGCCAGGCAGGCTTGGAGCACCAGCTTCCCTCCCCAAGCCTCTTCCTGAAATAGGCTGACCTGGAATTTCCATTTCCACTTAAGTGCTTTCTGGGAAGGGTGTATCCCAGCTTTCTGGAGATATCTCAGGGGAGCAGGACAAAGGGAGTGGTCTGCATTTATAAGAAGAGTCTTGGGTACCTAGTAAAATTCAGGTTCTTTTCACTTATCACTATAGCCCAGCTATCCACAATCTTAAACTTCTTTCTACTTTTTTTTTTTTTTTCCAGAGACAGCATCTAGCTCTGTTGCTGAGGCTGGAATGTAGTGACACCATCATAGCTCACCACAACCTCAGAACTCCCGAGCTGAAGCAATCCTCTGGCCTCAGCCTCCTCAGAAGGTGGGACTAGAGTTGTGCATCACCACATCTGGCTAATTTTTTTGAAATTTGTTTTAGAGAAGGGGGTCTTACTATGTTGGTCAGTCTGGTCTTGAACTCCTGGACTCAAGTGATCCTCCCACTTTGCCCTCCCAAAGCACTGGGATTACAGGCATGAACCACCATGCTCAGTCCATGATCTTAAATTTCTAAACAAAGATTATTTGAGCCAACAAAAGTCGGGGAAAGCTAACAATTTTGCTGACTTGAAATTATGAAGCTCTTAGATTTTAATCTAACAATTAGATTGTATTTACTATGTGTCAGGCACTATTCTAAAAAGTCACATCTATTTACACATACGATTCTTATGGCAATCCCATGAGGTGGTGTGTTTTTCCTCTTTATTTCACAGTTAAGAAATAAAGATACACGCAGAGAGGTAAAATGCTTTGCTTGATGTCACACAACAAGCAGGTGTCAGAGCTGAGATTTGAATCCAGGGTTTCTGGCCCTATATCCAGTGGTTGGCACCACTACACTACACTATGTAGTTGTATGTGTGTGTAGTGTGAACACACACACAACTATCACCGATTGATTGATTGGAAAGAATGCTTTTCCAGTCGATTTCTCCTCTTTCAACCATTAATTATTGATTTTTTGACAAATTGTAAGAACCCTTTCTTTCCCTTCTGCCAGGGCCACTCCCCATGTGAGCTGTAGAAGCTCTAGTCTTTGGGATTTAGAAGGTGGTGGGTGAAGGATAAAGGGGAGGGAGAAAGGGAGAGGGTCAAAAGCAGGAGCCCTAATTTCCTGGTCTAGGTTAGAGGTCCCAAAGTCAAGTTACAGTGTAGATTGCTGATCCCACCCTGAGTAGTTCCCTTAATAAGTCTGGGATGGAGTCCAAGAATTTGCATTTCTAACAAGCATCCAAGTGATGCTGATGCTGTTTGTCAAGGGTCGGCACTTTGGGAAGCACTGGCCTAAGAGGTCACTTGAGTTGGCACTCTCACACCTAGACCAAGCAAGCTGTGGAAAAGAATCCCTGGGTAGATCCCCTTCCAGAAGCTACTGTTTCTCATTTGGCCTCTGAAGGCCTAGATTAGAAAAGCTTTGCTTCTTGTTAAAATGCAAATTGGGGATCTCTGGGAAAGATGAGGCTTGAGTGTGATGACCTAGGAGTGATTGATGGCCTGGAGCCTCTCCAAGAACCACTTGAACAATTGGCTCTGAATTGTGACCTTTTCGTATTTGAATTTGCACACCAACACCGGGATGGATGATTGTTTTCATAAAGATCTCTATTATTTCTTTGCCTTTTCTGAGGTTTCTGATTTTTTTTTTTTTTTTTTTTTTACATTTTGAACTGAGATTCACTTGCACGATTCTCTGCTATTGCAAGTGAGAGAATGTTGCAATCTAGCTCCCCTGTCTTGTTTATCTTGGCACTAAATAGGGGGTTTCAGCTTTCCCAAAATACTGACAAAAGTCTTTTCAACTTCGTTTCTCTTCCATAACCTCAATGTAGAATGTCACAGTAGGAAGGAATGAGAGAGGAAAACAAAGCCATTGAAAGATGTTCAAAGGTTAAATCTCCATCACACTCTCCTTACTGTGCATACGTAAGACCAGCTCCTGCAAAGGACCCTTGCTAGTCAAAGTCAAGGCTTAGTTCATTTCTAGTTTTAACCACATTGAATTCCAGACATTAGGGAGCCTATAATGCAAATTCTCTCTCTCTCTCTCTCTCTCTCTCTCTCTCTC
>NW_012105054.1:1427153-1435251 GCF_000951045.1 Mandrillus leucophaeus | reverse complement strand
ATCACACACCAGGGCCCATTATGGGGAAGGGGGAGGGAAGAGGGGGGAGGGATGGCATTGGGAGTTATACCTGATGTAAATGATGGGTGCTGACGAGTTGATGGGTGCAGCACACCAACATGGCACAAATATACGTATGTAACAGACCTGCACATTGTGCACATGTACCCTAGAACTTAAAGTATAATAATAATTTTAAAAAGGCAAGCAAAGGGATCTTGAAAATGTAAGGCAAGGGTGGGACCCCTGAATAAAGCAAATGGAGGTGATTTTTACATAGAATAAACATTGCTTTCTGCACTTAGAAAAAATCCTTGAACCTCAAAATGAAAGCACAACAGAGAGTTGATTTAGATAATAGGATAGGAAGGCAGCCCCATGTACAGTGACAGGAACAAAGCACTTAGGGTTAAGAGTCCCGAGCTCTCTCCTGGGCCCTACTGCTGCTTTCTGCTAAGCCTGGTTAAATCACATGGCCTTTGAGTGCTTGCCTTTCTTCCCTGGGAAATCAGAAAATGAAGTGACCTCTTCCTTGGCCAAAACGAAGAAACAACTGGCCACCCCTCTGGTGTTGCCTATATCAGTAAATGGTAATATTTTGTACCCAATTGTTAAAGTTGGAAGCTTGGTTGTCATTCTTGGCTTTTTCTTTCCCTTTAACTCCCACATTCAAATGGGACCAAATTCTGCTCTTTCCCTTTCCAACATATCTGTTAAAGAAGCCCACATAGCTCCAGTTCCATTGACTCCACAGTAATCTAGGCCACTGCAATTTCTCCCTCAAATACTGCAATCATCTACAACAGATCTCCCCAAATCTTCTCTTGACTCCTGCCAAACAATTGTCCCCACACTGCAGCTGGAACAAGACTTTGAAAACACAATCTAGTTTTTTCATTTCCCGTATTAAAATGCTTCGTTGAACTTACATTGCTCTTTGGGAAAATTCCACTTGCTCTGTTCTTTCTATTCCATCCATGGCAGATTCATCTAAAGTCCTTTGTCCCTCCACACCTCTGTCCTCTAGCCTGTGCCCATTATCCTCCTTAACCCTGGAATGTTCCTAATGCCACCTGCTTCCACCTAGAGTCCTTCAGGTCTTGATCAACATGACCTCAGGAAAGCCTTCCTTAATCCCCAACTCCAGGCCAGCTGCCTCCTGAGATGGCTCCATGCCCCATACTCCACCCCAGCACTTCTCACACCCGCACTTCTTTCTTTCAAGGTAAGTGTAGTGGGCTGAGTGGTGGCCCTCCCAAAAAGATA
The DNA here is from genome assembly GCF_000951045.1 of Mandrillus leucophaeus. Classification (NCBI taxonomy): domain Eukaryota; kingdom Metazoa; phylum Chordata; class Mammalia; order Primates; family Cercopithecidae; genus Mandrillus; species Mandrillus leucophaeus. Next base: position 1,433,985 of record NW_012105054.1, on the reverse strand, counting down.
GGTTCACATTCCAACCCCCAGGACAGAACCTGAGAATGTGCCCGTCTCTGGAATAAGAGATTTGCAGATGCAATTACGTTAAAAACCTCAAGATGAGATCATCCTGGAGTCAGGGTGCCCCTAACTCCAGTGACAGGTGTTCTTCTCAGAGAAAGGCAGAGGAAAGTTTGAGTCACAAACACAGATAAGATGACCATCTGAAGGCATATGCAGAGATTAGTTACGCAGATTCAAGCCAAGAAATACCAAAAGCTGGAAGAGGCAAGAAAGGACTCTCCCTGGAGCCATAGGAGAGAGTTCAGCCCAACAGACAACTTGATTTCATACCTCTAACCTCCCAATTTGTGGCAAAATAAATTTCTGTTGTCTTAAGTAGCCCTGGGAAGCTAATGCAGCAAAAACGTATATCTCTCCCCTGCTACATTGTAAACCAAGAGGGAAGACCTCTGCCTGCTTACCGCTGAGCTTGGCATATCACAGGCCACTTGTAACTGATAGACCAATTAGATGACTAATTCTCAGCTTTGTGTAAACAGTCCTGAGGTCAAAATAACCTATGTTAACTGGAGAAATGGCCATCCAGGCTGCCATCTTGAAGAAGGAGTTGTGGAAGAAGAGATGATTCATCTTTACTCCTGAAGTTCAGATCCTCTATACAGCCTCCAGCAAACCAATAATTTAGCTCAAGGCTCTGGGTTAGGCTGGTACTCTGCCTGGAAAACCATAGCTACCCATCACTCTGAACAGCAGTGATATTCAAAATACTTAGCAGTATATCATGAATTCCAACCCAAGAGGATAAATGTGGTCATAGAGGAGGGCAGGATCTTGGAGATCCCTACCATGCTGAAAATTATCTCTTCAGTTGTGGTATTGTAAAGAGATGTGTGTGTGTCTTGGGGCACTGTCCCTGGAAAGGGTCTGCACTGGGGGAGGGGCAATGGGAATATTTCAATAATTCCACACCTGGCACAGTTCTTCTATTGTATGCAGATTATATATACATCTGCCCCTACCATCCCAGTCACCTGCCCTGTAAGAATCTATTCATTTCTCTATTTTTCCATGAAACAGCTCCATTGACTCTAGCTTTTCTGAGCTGTCTATGAACTTCTCCACTCTGATATTCAGAATCACGTTTGTAGCAGCTTGCATTAGCCTCTCATGATGGTACCTCACAGACTCATACTATATTGATGCTGTTTCTCAACTGTCATTTCAGATTCTTGACTGTAAAGGGTCATGTTTTATTTTTCTTCCTGTTTCCTTGGGTTTGCTCAGAGTTTTTTGTTTTTATTTTAAAAGTTTGATGCTTTATAATTTGTTTCTATGCTTGATTTGCAGACAGTTAATATCATGAATTGTTCCCTGAAATCAAAGCCAGGTTTTTTGAAAGCCATAGCTAGTGGAACCGGTCATGAAGAATACTATTACTTGGAGTCAGGGCCATTCCATAAACTGGCGTGCATTTGTGACAGAGGCTGACCATCTTTGTCACTTAATATCAACTTACTTTAATAATTGGTATAAAATATATTTCTTATTTGGGTGGAACTCAACTTCTTTATTTTTTTTGAGATGGAGTCTCTCTCTGTCGTCCAGACTGGAGTGCAGTGGCGCTGTCTCGGCTCACTGCAAGCTCCGCCTCCCAGGTTCACGCCATTCTCCTGCCTCAGCCTTCCGAGTAGCTGGGACTACAGGCGCCCGGCACCATGCCCGGCTAATTTTTTGTATTTTTAGTAGAGATGGGGTTTCACCATGTTAGCCAGGATGGTCTCGATCTCCTGACCTCGTGATCCACCCACCTTGGCCTCCCAAAGTGCTGGGATTACAGGCGTGAGCCTCAGGGAATGGGCCCTCCACATCACAGGAAGAGGCCTTAGTTTTCCTTCTGCAAAGTCTGGAAGCTTGAAACGTGTCTGAGAGGGAGAATGTCATGGTGGCCACTGAAGCCTGCATGTTCCGGCCCAGGCTACAATTTCAGGCTCAGTTGTGTCCTCCTGGGAAAAGTAGACAATGAGGTCTGTGAGAGGAACCTGTGGGGCTTTTCATCCACTGCCCTAAGCCAGGCTGTTTTGGAAGTGTGATTCACACAGACCTAACAATAGACCATAACAGCTGAGACAAGACCAAAGCTCATCTTCCTCAGTTATGAGAATTGTTTAGATAGGCCACATGTAAGCTGCTCACCTGGAATATGACTGAGATGCTCTAACCCTTCTGAGACATGCTGTAAGATCTTTAAAATGAGCTCTTATGTGATCCTTGGAACATCCTTAGAGCAATCTATATTGATAATGTACAGAAACTTTTCCGTTAGATCTTGGATGTTTGCCTAGGTTCCTATTGCAATTATCTGGATTCTGCCAGCGGAAGGCTCCACTAATTACCAAAATCTCAAACCAAATAAATGATAGAACCTCATTAGACATTTGTAAGAATATTCTGCAGTTATTTCTGTTATTGGAAGTAGAAGTGTGTTGGCCTTAAATAGATGAAGAACATTTGTCTACTCCAATGACAAGTGGTAGGAAGGCAAAAACAGGGTTTATAGCAAGTCGTTTTGGGAACAATGTACTTTTTGATACTGTAGGCTTTCTATTAAATTTCATATTGTTAGCCTATCTATATCAGACCAGATATCTTTTTACTCTTTTATTGAACTCTGCATTTTTACATCTGACTCTACTAAAGCCCTCCACAGGAAGTAATTCCTTGCCAACATTTAGGAATGACTGGATTGGACGGCTAATGAGAAATCCTAGAAAAGAAAAATGAATGAATTGAAAAGGTCTTCCACTTGATAGATGTGATAGAAAATTTTCTTCTTCGTTTTCCTATCAGAAATGCAGTGTTCTTTTTGCCTGCTCCACCAAGGAGGGGCAGCCGTTCTTAAACAAGATCTAACATTTACTTGAAACCAATAGTTTCCAGTAAAGCATTTTTAGGATAAATGCAGGCTTACTGTTAAATATTGGTCTCATCTTCAGGGAAAATTAAAAACTTGTGGTTTGGGGACTGATGGCGGAAGGCAGATGTATAAGGACTAGGGACTAAAGAGTTGGTAAATCCCCAAATAATGTCCTCTTTTCCAGCTCCAGGCTAAAGAACCAGTGCATACCCACTCATTTTCTCTTAAAGGAAAGAATTATCCCAAACTTAGGAGCCTCGAGTAAAATTCAATCACCCTTTTTCAATGCTTTGCTTAGGAGTGCCGTATATTAAGCTCTCCTCATAACTTAACCACCCAAGGGCCTGGTAGAGTAGAAGACATGGTAATTTTTGCTGCTTTTTGTGGAGACTGTGTCTTATAAACTGAGCATAATAGTATGTTGTGCGACGCCGTTTATTGACGAATTATAGTTCACGTGGGCATGTTTAGCTGAGTAGTGTTAAGTTGCTTTCTTTCACATATAGTCTTGCAGGAACTTTTGGAAAACATTTTTCCTGATCTTAACTTACTATAATAATTGCATGTGTGTTATCCAACTCATTCTCCAACACGAAAGAGTTGCCTTATTCCCCATGAGCTCCTGGCTTCTGCTACTGGTTTTTGTTTCCTTTTCTCTTTTATGGTACGGGTATTAGCCTTTTCAGAAAGAGTGCAGAATAGGACACCAGCAAGCATTCAGCCCCACCGTCTGTGTATGTTTTGAAGTGGGATCCACCCCTGAGGAACCAGAGGCCAGGAATAGCCATTATCCCCAAAAGGACACTTCCTGACCTGTTGTGTCCACCTCCCCACCCCACCTCAAAGGATAAGAACATCACAACCCACCCCGAAGATGAGCGCACAGACATACAACCATGGGAACCAGGCATGGGTCAGCTAGCCACATGCCCAGAAAAGGTTTTCTATAAAACGATATCTGTTAAAGAGGTCTTGAGGTCAAGAAAATGTAGGAGACAACAACATTTCACAGGAAAGGATTTCATTATCACTGTTGGTGGTTCACTTCATGGCTTTTTCTTATTCTGTGAAAGATTCCGCAAGTAAAATAGGTTAATTTTCATAATGGGGCCAAAAGAAAAATGACAACAGCAAAAACTAACCCATGGACAATGTTAGGCAGAAATGCCCTTAGCAGGAACCTTCTCCCTTGCATGAAGCCTTGAGGTGTCTGTGTGTCATGGAAGCTGTGGGTTCGTGGGCTGCCAGGGAATCCTGCAATCTCTTTGGGTGACAGGGGCATGCCAGCAACCTGTGTACTTCCGCTGCTGGGGGCATTTTCCTCAAGATGCAATTCTCAACAGTCATCAAACAGTGTGGTTCATCGCAGCTGCTCAGCATGGACAGGTAGTTCCCTTTTTTTTTATTTTTTTGAGATGGAGCCTTGCTCTGTCACCCAGGCTGGAGTACAGTGGCGCGATCTCTACACACTGCAACCTCCACCTCCCGGGTTCAAGCAGTTCTCCTACCTCAGTCTTCCGAGTAGCTGGGATTACAGGCGCATGCCACCAGGCCCGACTAATTTTTGTATTTTTTTAGCAGAGATGGGGGGTTTCACTATGTTGGCCAGGCTGGTCTTGAACTCTTGACTATATGATCCACCCACCTCGGCCTCCCAAAGTGCTGGGACTATAGGTGTGAGTCACCGCACCTGGCCAATATTTCCATTTTTGACTTGGTCATTGGTCTTCAGCATGAGAAAATAATGTTTTGGGATACAGAGTAAGCAGAACACAACTCCTAGTGAAACAGGCTTGTTAACCCAATTGCCCTGCATTATTCCAGATGGAAGGGAGAGAATTTCGAATACAGTTAACCTAATAAATGTGTTCATATTCAGAGACTCAGAACACACAGAGTCCTTTATTATTGAATAATTATTAGATTGGTGCAAAAGTAATTGCATTTTTTTTGGTCATTGAAAGTAATGGCAATATATTGATACTGATCCTATTTTATTAACAGAACTAGTTATATACCAATAGAGCATGGCTGAGTACTCAAATACTCCATCTCGACCTCTCAGATCTGGTTTTTTTTTTTTTTTTTCTTCTCTCTGCCTTCTTCCTCTCTCTTACCCAGGACTTCAGTCTGAAAACTCAACTCCATTATTATCTTTAAGACTTTAATTTCAGCAAAACGGTTTAGAGAAACCTCTCTAATCTCTAATGTACGGCTTCTCTATTAATAATAACTGAACTTGGGGCCTTGGTCTTGAAACCCAGACACTGCATTCTTTCCCAGTCCTGGCAGTAAGTATCCTTATTTTCTCAATCAAGGCTGCCTTGGGTCCTCATGGCTATCCTAATCCTTCCTGCGTGGAAAACACTCTAGTCTTTACCATACCTCTTCCTAAGAGTGGAGTTCTGCCTCTGACCCTCCATTCCACATCCCCTAATCACAGAAGTTCCTGAGGCTGTTTATTTTTCTGAGTGTCACCTAATCCCAGACTCCTAATCCTTTTGTCCACCCCAACTGCAGGACACTCCTTCCCTTCAACAGGCGTGTTAACACTGTCCACTGCTTGCCGGCGTTGGCCATGCCCTTTAGAGATTCTCTTCTGCCTGCTAGACAGGACTTCTCCCAGCGCCTGTGCTTCTACTCAACTTCAGGACAACCCAACCCCAGGGACTGTGTACTGCCTCTTCCTAGCCCACCCCACCTACTATGGTTGACCAGGTCAAGGTCTGAGATGCGGTACAGGGGTAGCATTACCTGGAAAGGAACATCACTGCAAACTGCTGAAGGGTGACGGTGTTTTAGACATAAACTGGACAGGCAGGCAGGTATGAGATAAGCTGCTGTCCCTGGAGGTAGGCCGCCCCAGGACTGAGAGTGAGGATGGTGGTGAATGCTCCAATAGGAAGGGGCCATCAAGGCACACTCCAGGTTGGCAGGGCCCCTTTTCCTTCTTCCCTATGGAATGTGCACCCTTACTTCAAAGGTAAATTGAGTAAATCCACTGAATCTGGAGACGAGTGTCACCCTACGAAAGGTTGTTCATCAACCTAGGAAAAATTATGCCTATTTTTTATTCCTACATACCAACATCTTCATTGGACAGTCTCTGGATAAAATTACACTGGTCAGTCTTAAAAATACAAGTGAATAGTAATTTTATGCTTATTATCAGGTTGATGCAAAAGTAATTGCGGTTTTTGCTATTACTTTTATATGTCAAAAAACTGCAATTGCTTTTGCACCAACCTAATATATATCAGGACCTAAGCTAAATGTTTTCTGTATACCATATTATGTTATTTAATTTCCGTGAACCTCTTCAAGATAGATATTATTATACTCCTCATTTTGAGGAGGAAACCAACATTTACAGAGATAAACATCCCTCCCAGGGACCCACAACTGGACAATGAAAATTTTGGGTTTGACCTCAGGTCTTTCTGCTGTGTTTTTACCCATCACACAAATGCCTTGCAAAGTCGCACAAGAAGACATGATACTAGAACCTGTTGTTTTCCCTTCTAGGTGTTTTAAGGAAACTTTAGCTTAGCATTTTCGAGATTCTGAGGTATGTTGTCAGGCTGAGTGCTCTGCCTGGCTCTGGATGCATCTAGATGTGCAGCAGAGAAAATGAGGAATTGGTAGGGCGTTGTGGCTCACATTTGTAATCCTAGCACTTTGGGAGGCTGACAAGAGCGGATCACTTGAGCCCTGGAGTTGGAGACCAGCCTGGGCAACGTAGCAAATTCCTGTCTCTACAAAAATACAAGAAATTAACTGGGCATGGTGGCACGTGCCTGTAGCCTCAGCTACTCGGGAGGTTGAAGTGGGAGGATCACTTGAGCCCAGGAGGCGGAGGTTGCTGTGAGCTGAGATCACGCCACTGCACTCCAGCCTACACAACAGAAAGAGACACTGTCT
>NW_012105054.1:1422768-1426207 GCF_000951045.1 Mandrillus leucophaeus | reverse complement strand
AGGTTCAACATTAAGTAAGAACAGGAGCCTAAGAAAGCTGTAGTCTCATATTTGGAGTACAAAGTCAAGAAAAATTAAATAAAAGAGTAGCACTGAGTCAAACCTTGATGCCCAGGAAGTGGAGCCATGGGGCAGTGAGGGATTTTCTGGTAGGGACGGAAGAAAGGGTCCCTACCAGAAAGGGTGGTAGGGGCTCTGAGAAGATGGGTGGTAACGAAAGTGGCAATTAACAAGCAATTTGGGGACAGCAGTCTCTATGTTAAGATCTTGCTGATTGGCCTCGTGTAGTATTCAAGGCCAGCTCTATGAAAGGAGGACTGTTGGCACTTTTGCACTGCCATTTTACAGATGAGGACACAAAGGATCAAGAAAGTCGGAACTTGTCAGAAATCGTGAAGCCGGTAGACTGCAAAGATGAAATTCAGGCTAAGCACTAAGCCACGGTCTTAGCTGTCCTCTTATGCTATCTGCTTGGAGACATGGCCTTTCAACAGCACAGGAGGATGGGGAAGCAGGTCCTCAAAAGCAGTTACATCGTAGCTATGTACTGGGCATTGCTGTGGACCTGATACCGTCCTCCATCACTCCATAGGCTGCCCATATGCACTCTCTTTGGAGAGAGGCTCTGACTGAAAGTCTCAGTAGCCAACAACCCTGCAGACCCTGCTTCAGGGCTTGTGCTTGGTGAGACTGCCCAGGCCTCAGGGATCTCTTAGGAAGGCCTCCACCCCTTCTCTCCTCTTGGTGTCTCCTTCAGCAAGTTCTCTGCCTTCCCTTCCTAGTCTCCTGGGCTTCTGTGCTATTGTGTCCCTCTGCCTCACCAAGTATGGAAGGAAAGGAACATTTGAAAAGGACCCTGCTAAGATATTAAAGGGATATGGACAAACTAAGAAAGGTAATCAGAGAAGGGTGATGGAGGTACTGAAATGATCATTTGCTTAGCTGGGAAGTGTGATGAGAATTACATATTTTCTTGGGGGAAGGAATCTGGTTTTGAACTTGCTGAATTCAAACTGTTTATCAGAGGCATCTCTTTCCTCCCATCAATCTGGCATACTTTTTACTTTTCTGACATTCCTCTTCCTCTGAAATGGAGAAACTTGGGCCCTGGAGCAAATTTTATTTTTATAGTAAGTTAAAAGGGTTTTATTACAGAATTTAGTCAATTTTTCTGCTACTCCCACTTCATTCCAGTATAAGCCTCTTCCTGAGATTTGCGTTTTCCTTTTAGAAAGCAGATCTCCCCTCCTTCCTTCCTTTTCCCCTTCCTTCCTTCCTCTTTGTCCTTCCTTCCTTCCCCTCTTCTTTCCTTCCTTCCTTCCTTTCTTCCTTCCCTCTTCCTCCCTTCCTTTCTTTCTTCCTCTCTCCTTCCCTCCTTCCCTCCCTCCTTCTCTGCCTGCCTGCCTTCCTTCCTTCCTTCCTTCCTTCCTTCTTCTTCCTCCCTTCCCTTCTTTCTTCCCTTGCTTGCTTCCTTCCTTTCCCCTTCCTCCTTTTTCTTTCTCCTCCTTCTTCTTTTCCTCCTTATCCCCTCTTAGCCCTTTTCTCTATTCCTCCTTGCCTAGAATCTTCCCTTTCTTCATTCCCTAGTCACAATTCACTGAATGGATATCATGAGCCTGGCAGCCTGTGATGCTTTGAGCTCAGCGACATGAGAAAGCACTCAGGAGCTCAGGGGTTCAAGAAGAAGTGCCCAATCAGGACCTTAAAAGCTCACAGATTTCTTCTTGGTAAAATTAGAGACCTTCTTTGGGAAGAAGGTTTCTGGAAGGGAAATGTTCACTGGAAATCTGGCAACAGATTTTTCCCATTAATATGCAAAGGAAGACACCATTTTCTGTGGCTCTTGAAGACAAGTATTTGTCTGTCTGTTTAGGCGATTGTAAAGGGGTTCATTGGGGAGAGAGCTCCAGACCGAGGCTACACGAAGCCAAACCCCAACTTTAACAGTAGCTGTGCCCTTGATTAGAATGTAAAGTCAGCCAGATGCCAACAAGCAGTCCAACTCCTGTCCTATAGAGGCACCCAACTGAACAAGAACCCCAAACTCCTCCTCACCTGTCCTCTAGCCAGGCCACTCACAAGAAAAGATTGGAACATTCAAAGCAGAAGATCCAGTCTTTTAAAAGAGATAAGATTATTAGAGAAACTAGAATTTATTAAGTACCAATAAACTCTCATGTGATAAACGAGAAACACCCTTTTAATCTGCTCTGATCTTCACAAGATTTAGATGTGGGCCTTATCATTTTATTCTAAAAAGACAAGGAAGTTTCTGGCTGGAAAGACTAAATGCATGCCTGGGACAACATGCTGGAAAGGTGCAGGGCCGGAATCTGAACATGAGTCTGCACTGCCCGGCCTTCCCTCAAAGTCAGCCGTTTCCTTGTCCAAGATGCGGCAGGTAAGTGCAAAGAAATCCTCAGGATCATGAAGCCATGCATGGCAAGGTCCAAAATTGCCCAGTTCCTGGGTTCTTAGTTACCCCTGCCCAGGCAGGCTCCTGTGTGTCTGACACGTATTCGTGCCTGTGTGTGCATATGTTAATATAATCAGACTCCCATGCACACTCACAATAAATAATCATCCACCAAATAGCCTTATCCGAGATTCCCTCTTGAAAGCCCACTGACCTGCAGTGACGGGCTCCCCATCTAGGGAATGGCATGCAGTTCAGGGATCCCCATCCTGTAGGGGAGGTCAGCTCCGGTTTTGTGGCTCTGACACAACCTGTGCAGAATTTGACAGCTGATAAGCAGGAGCTTCTCTCCAGGCTCTGCTGTGTAGTCAGACCTTTTCCTCCTGATATGGGCCAATCACAAGAGTTCGGATCTCAGCAGTCTGTGATATTGTGATGTGTGCTATTAAAAAGGGCTTAGGCGTGCTGATGGGGATGGAAGCCAGAGCCTAGACATCAGTTCACACCCAATGTCCTTAAAGGCGAAAAGGAGGGGACAGCAGCCCTGTAGACAGGGTTCTTCTCCAGTGTGAGAAGGCCTGACTGGGTGATGAGGCTACCCCCACAAAGACCGTGGAGCCCTTGTTTCTGCTCCCAACCAGCAGTAATGTCACAAATGGGCCCAAGAGATGTAGTGTTTTCAATGCCTGCAAAATAAATAATTTCAAAGTATAATTATGGAAAAATATGAGTTTGACTTTTAGATAATGAATAATTTGGAAACTGATGCAAAATGGTTCACTAAAATTCACTGGTGTATATTACTACTCAGAGTCTTGAAAATCCAAGTTCTGATCTGAGAAAGGAGAATTTATATGTCCTCAAAATAACAAAAAAGTAGAAAATCAATGTATCTAACCACATGAAATTAAAACATTTTGCGTGACAAAAATATCCATAAATACAGCTAAAAATAAAATTCAGGCTTAGGAAAAATATTGGCAGTTAATATGGCAAGAGCTGATATTTCTAATATATAAATAT
>NW_012105054.1:1363939-1422233 GCF_000951045.1 Mandrillus leucophaeus | reverse complement strand
GAAATCATGGTCTATTGGCTGGGTGTGGTGGCTCATGTCTGTAATTCCAGCACTTTGGGAGTCTGAGGCAGGAGGATAGCTTGAGCTCAGGAATTTGAGACCAGCCTGGACAACATAGCCAGACTCTGTCTCTCCAAAAAAAAAAAAAATAAATAATAATAATAATGGTATATCTTTAAAATGACACCTAGAGCACCTATTGATGGTGGGATGTTTGAAGAACATTGACTAAGATGGGCAAAATCTTCATAATGTATTAACAAAAAATACTATAAATATTATATATAAGCATCTTCTTTTATGTTGAAAGTGGATAGTTCTAATATTATTTTTAGAAACATTCTGTAAAGTAAAAGATGACTGGAATTGCAAAATTTATTAGCTGCATTTTTCTGGATTTGGTAACCCATCCTCTGTAGTGATGTAACAGACTGAGAAAGAATACAAATTATTGCACTCAGTGATTGCAATGATACTAAAAACAGTAATGCTGGCAGATGAAATTTGCTCTTCCAGGACTTTCCAGGGTGGAAATTGGGCCCCCATAAGTTCCTGGTTACACACTGTGTGTGTGTATGTGGTGGGGGTCTGGAGCTGTAGGTGACTCTGTTGACCATTGATGGGTTTGATATGAGCTGAGGGAGAGGCCCCTGGTTTTTGGTGAAGCTAGAGAAAGGGTGTGATGGTAAATATTGAATGTCAACTTGATTGGATTGAAGGATGCAAAGTGTTGTTCTTGGGTGTATCTGTGAGGTTGTTGCCTAATGAGATTAACATTTTAGTTAGTGGATTAGGAGAGGCAGACCTACCCTCAATCTGGGTGGGCACCATCTAATCAGCTGTTGAGTGTGGTTAGGATAAAAGCAGACAGAGGGACATGGACTGACTCGCTGGCTAAATCTTCTGGCCAGAGTAAAGGTTGCACTGTCAGTTTCTCTACTTTTGAGGTTTTGGGACCCTCACTGGCTTCCCTGTTCCTCAGTTTGCAGACGGTCTGTTGTGAGACTTCACCTTGTGATCATGTGAGTCAATACTCCTTAATAAACTCCCTTTCCTGTATATATCTATCCCATTAGTTCTGTCCCTCCAGAGAACCCTGACTAATACAAAGGGCAATGGAAGAAAAGAGGTGTCTTCTGTCTATGTCCCCGTTCACATGCTCCTGAAGAGAAGGAGAAGAAATCACACTCTCAACATCTGTGTTGAACACTGGCTCAGGATGGTGCCAGGCCTGTGAGGACAATGTACACCTCACAGCTGCACTTTGCAGAGTAATCAGCAAACAATCCACAAGCATTGTTTTTTCTTTCTTGCAAAACATTTAACTACAAAATACGTCTGACATATAATTCTAATACAAATTGCACTACTGCTGTCTTTATGCCCAGTGGTCTGCTGCTCCTACTGTTTTCTATTTGAGGTTAAAAATAGAACAGCCTGAAACAGTGTGTAATAAGACAAGTGAATGAGATGGACTATTTGAGGCAGAACAATATACTAATGAACAGTGTGGGTGTTGGAGTCAAATTTCTTATTTGAATCTCAGGTCTACTTGTTTCCCTTGGGCAAGGTGCTTAATTTCTCAGAGCCTCAGATTTCTTGTAACTGAAGATAGTAACCTACTTCCTAGGAGTGTTGTGAGGATTTAATAAGATGATGTGTATAAATCATTTAGCACACAGCAAGAGCTCAGTAAATATTAGCTATTATTATTATGAATGCTATAAAATTTACAGAATATAAAATATTTATTCGTGCACTCTATATTTTCCAGGAACAATGCCAGGTGCCTAAGATACAAAGATGTGTTCATTTACTCAATGGAGATGTTTATTGAGCACTTACTCTATGCCAGATACCAATCTAGGCCACTGGGATGTATCGCTGAGTGAAAGGAACAGAGATCCCTGTTTCTGTGAGGAGGACAAACCATAAATATCAAACATAATACACGATAAAATGATATAGGATGTGAGAAAGTAAATATTAGAAAAGAAGAAGAAGGTTGCAACGTTAAATAGGGTGGTCAGGTATAGCATTCTAAAACATGACTTTTGGCTTTAAAGAGCTCTTGTCCTAGTAGAGTCACTGACAAGACTGGCAGGAAATGAAATGGGAATATAGGGAGAGCATGATCGGCTTGCTTAGGAAAAGCGGAAGTAGCTTTGCAGAGCTGGCTCTTGATGGACAGATGGGAAGCACATGTGAATGGACAAGACAGGAAGAGTGAATAGCGGATATGGAGGCATGAGGATGAAAGATGACTCACACCTGTAGCATTACAAGTGGCTGGGGTGGTGGGAAAGCAGGCCAGAGGTGCAGGAGGTGTGAGGTGAGAAGGGCTTCCTGGGTAAGGCTAAAGGTTTCAAATGGACCATGTAAGCAACAAGGAGGTATTGAAGTTTGAGCTGGGGAATCATAGTCAGGTATACATCTTAGAAGGCATATTCTAGTGTGGGAGATCTATGTGTTTGGCAGTGAGATCTTTTAAGAGGTAATGAATAATACAGATGGACCAAAACAACTGCAGAGAAACAATGGATTTCAGACACATTTAGAAAGTAAAATAGACAATATTAATCACCACTTGAATGTAGGGACGAGCAGGACAGAGGAAACAAGGGTGATCTCTACACACTTGGGTTTGATGATGAAAAGGACAGTGAATTATGATATGTGGACTGGAAGATGAACATTGTGGGAGTACGTCAGGAAGGTGGAAAGATAAGGAGTCTTGAAAGCCCCAGATTACAGTAAACTTTGCTTCTTAGGGAGGAAAATCAAGGGGATTAAAAATTCTTTTATTCAGTTGATAATATATAATTGATGTAATAACACAAAAAAAGGGAGCATTACAATGAAATGTGCCAAAATCATGCCTACATCTCAGAAAGACTACAGGAAACCATGATCTCTCCAGCATTTAAGTCAACACCCCTACAGCCAGATGTATGTGGTATCCACGTGAGCAAATGAGAGAGCATCTCTCTCCTGGGAGCTCCCAAAGCCCCATGTCAAGTGGCGTGGGTTGCTCAGGACTCTATCAACACCAAGAGCCCTCACCAGACCACCAAGGATGTCTGGTGAGCAATATTGTTGTCTCAACTCCCTATTTCTGATTCTTACCTTAAGTGGGTCTACAGGGCTTTCATAATCTTATTAAGGAAACTTTCAAATCTCTGTCTCTGCCATTTTACATATTAAGAAGTCATGGCCCAGAGAGGTTGTAGGAATCATCAAGGTCATAGGATTGCTTTGTGGGGGAGACGGGACAAGAATCCAGATGAGTTAGTTAACGGGCTTTGAGTTGCAAGTAAAAAAAATACCTGTTTTCAAATGTACTTAAACAACAAGAATATTTATCATCTCACCTCAAAAGAAGTCCTATATTAGTTCTTTTTTACGCTGCTCATAAAGACATACCTGAGACTGGGCAATTTACAAAAGAAAGAGGTTTAATGGACTTACAGTTCCATGAGGCTGAGGAGGCCTCACAATGATGGTGGAAAGCAAGGAGGAGCAAGTCGTGTCTTACACTGATGGCAGCAGGCAAAGAGGGAGCTTGTGCAGGAAAACTCTCATATTTAAAACCATAAGATCTCATGAGATTTATTCACTATCATGAGAACAGTATGGGAAACACCTGCCCCCATAATTCAATTACCTCCCACTAGGTTCCTCCCACAACACCTGGGAATTTAAGATGAAATTTGGGTGGGGACACAGTGAAACCATATCAAGTCTGGAAGTAAGACTGGCTTCTAGCATGGTGCTACAGGAATCCTACATCCTTTTTCTTCCTCTCTTTTGCTCTGCCCTCCTCTGAGTGCCAGTTTGTCCTCAAGCTAACTTCCCTCATGGCCCCAAGTTGGCTGCCAGTAGGAAGAGGGACAAAATTTTTTCCTATTCCTATTCATCAGGACAGAGGAAAAACATTTGCCCCCAGACGAGAGTAAAACTCTTTGCCTTCAGCCTGTGGTCTAACATAGGTTCCTAATCACCTCTAGATAAACGGTTATAAACAGGGGGATGATAGTAAGCACTGGTTGCCCTTAGCTTGGGTTCTCCAATTAGTTCCTCACAGGAAGGCATGAAATTACTATCATCGGCTTCCTAATTAGGAAACTCTCTCGTGGTCACCTTCCACTGAATAATGTGGGCAGTGAAGGAGGGGGGAGCTATTTCATTTTTAATGACTAAATAAGTATCATGGTGAAGCCCCATCTCTACTAAAAATATAAAAATTAGCTGGGCATGGTGGCACTTGTCTGTAGTCCCAGTTACTCAGGAGGCTGAGGCAGAAGAATCTCTTGAACCTGGGAGGCAGAGATTGTGGTGAGCCGAGACCATGCCACTGCACTCCTGCCTGGTGACAGTGAGACTCTGTCTCGAATAATAATAATAATAATTGTATATATTTATGAGGTACAATGTGTTGTTTCCAGACATGCATACTTTGTGGAATGATCAAATCAGGCTAATCAGCATATCCATCACCTCAAATATTTAGCATCTCTTTGTGATGCAAACATTTAAGGTCCTCTCTTTTAGCTATTTTGAAAAATGGGGAGCTATTAAAAAAATAAGGGTTCAGTTAGCACTGTGCAATAGGATTTCTGGCAATGAGGGAAATGTTCCATATTCTCACCATCCAATACAGTATCTAGAAGCCAGATACGGCTACTCAGCACTTGAATGTGGTCAACATGAGTGAGGAATTGAATGTTTTGTTTTATTTCATTTTAATTTTTTAAATTTAAGTAGCTGCAGAGTTAGAAAGATGAAAGGGAGTGTGGGTGCTAGGAGGTGATCAAAGTGTTCGCCACCCCAGAATCCACCGTGTTGTCCTCTGTCCTGCCCTCCAGTGCATAGACTAGCCCTGTGCTCTCTCTCATGGTTGTTTCTCTCCACTCTCTGTTTTCACCTTCACACATTGCCATTCTACGACGTGCAAAGCGAAACTCAGGATCTGATGAGGAGGTCAGAGTGGGAGGAGAATGACAACCCTTTAAGAAAATTAAACCATAGGAGTTGGATCCCCTGAAAATCACAGAAACCTCCTGCACACTGAAGGCAGATACAAAATAATTTTTTTCAATAGCACAGATTTTTCCCAAATATAAAAGATCATTTGTAATCAAAGAAAGGATAATCATAATGCATAAATCCATGGAAAAGCAATGTATCAACAGCATCTATTAAACTCAGGGAAAAAATGTGAGTGATTACTACAGAAATAGAATATTTTAAAGGAAATTACACAGAGATGGAGAAAGAGCAATCTTTTTTATAAAAAATAAAACTGAATGATCAAAAACGATTATCGTGCTAACAAGTAGCTGTTCCATGCTTATATCCAAGCAAAACACTGAGGAAAAGATGATCTTGACAGCATAAGGACGGGAGCGAAGCCCGTGGGTGCAGTGACTACGCATTCCCATCTACTCAAGACAGCTCTGTGTGCACACTTGTTATTCTGAAAATTAGTGATAGTGTCTGCTTTACTCTCAGAAGTGTGTTAGTTTGGATGGTAAATTCTGTGATCATTCTACCAATGGAATGCAAAGAGCCAGAGAGGCCTTCCTCTCTGGTGGACAGAAGGACACACCTTCATCTGCAGCACATGAGAGGTGCACACACAGCTCAGGAGCTTACTGGCTTGCAGGGAGAGGCTATCAGCACCTCTGGAAACCATCTCACAATATGGAAAACTGGCCTAGTCTCAGCAGCACATTCTGTTGTCTTCACTCTACCTCACAGCCCGAGGCCCTGCGCTACCCTCAAAAGCAATATGGGGGTGGGCAAGGGCCTGGAGAGAGCAGCAGATATGAGTTTGGAGCTCAACTCTGCCACTTAGAATTATGTGATCTTGTTTGAACTCTTTGACCTGTCTGTCCTTGTTCCTCAGATACATGGAACAGTGACCACACCTAAAAACCCAGTCATTGCAATGTTATCTCATTTGTATTACCAAGGAGCATGGAGCATGCACAATAGGGAAAGAATTGGGATTTCTATTTTACAGTATTTGGTAATGTAAACATACCAATATAAATGTAATGTAAAAGAAATAGAAGTTGTCTTTTTTTGTTTTGTTTTGCTTTTTGTTGTTGTTGTTGTTTGGTTCTGTTTTTGTGTTTTTTGTTTTTTGGTTTTTTTTTGACATAGTTTCACTCTTTTTACCCAGGCTGGAGTACAGTGGTGTGATCTCGGCTCACTGCAACCTCTGCCTCCTGGGTTCAAGCGATTCTCCTGCCTTAGCCTTCTGAGTAGCCAGGATTACAGGCATGCGCCACCATGCCTCGCTAATGTTTTTGTATTTTTAGTAGAGACAGAGTTTCTCCATGTTGGTCAGGCTGGTCTCGAACTCCCGACCTCATGTAATCCGGCCACCTCTGCCTCCCAAAGTGCTGGGATTGCAGGTGTGAACCACCACGCCCGGCCGGTTGTGTTTTTAAATAGAGCTACTGTAAAGTGTCTGCACCGAATTATCTCTGTCAATAATTGTCTTGCCTTGGCTTTCTAGTCTTTAAAAATACAACTGTGAGCATTCCTCACTAAGCTTTGTAAGGCATACAATGTGTCTGGAAGAGTGTTTGTGCTCATATTACTATGATAAGTATTGGTTTAGGATTCTCTTACCTAGCTGGCAAGTGCGCTGAACAGGACCCTTGTGCAGAAGCAGAAGGAGTGTGCTTTTCTGCAATCCCATGAAAACAACTAGCTTGGAAATGAAATCACCATTATTTCAGTATGTAAGGAAAATGGATTGTGACAGTGACATTTTGTCTTTCTCTTTTTTGGCCAGCCCGGCTAAGCTAGATCTTGGCTAAAATGACTCCCCCTTTTTTTTCTGTGCTGCTCTCCTGCAATTAAACTTTTCCCTGGAGTTGAGGATTATCTGAAAAACCTGAAGCTCTTTCGGTTTCAAAGTCAAGGCAGCACCTATAAAAACCACCTATCATGATAAGAAGCAACTTTTGGTCAGCTATTCACAACTTTGCAAAATTCTCCCTCTGAAGAAGAATTTGATTGATGGTAACCTAGTGTCCACTTAGCCTACCACAGTCCCTGCAGAAATCCTTCCTGAGATGTTGGTGGTGGAGACCAATTCAACATCCCCTTCGATCGCTCTGGTGATGGGGAACTCTCTGGCTCACGTGATCCATTCCAATACTGGCTAGCTCAAAATTTTATTTTTAAAATAATCTTCTTTATATTACTCTAGTAGTTGTCTAGCTCCCTATAGTCCCTCTTTTTTGGCTCTGGCTCTGTCATTTGGACCAGTATAGGGAATCTAGTTTCTCTTCCTTATGGAAGATTTAAAGTCATCCTTGGCAGAAATTTACATTTAGCCATTTTCTGTCTCCTTCCTCAAGTGGTCCCTTTTTTAGGCCTCATCTGATGGTTTAACAGTTCCATCATCCTGCCTCTCTCTATCTATCACTTTGTGACTATTCCTGAGATCTATGAACTAGAATTGCAGACCTGACCAGTGCTGAGTCCAATGGAACCAGGGCCTCTCTCTGTATCTGATATATTCCAGTCAGTGCAGTATACACTCATGGATTTTTTTTTTTTATCTTGGTAGCTATCATGAGACTGCTGAGCAAAGTGGTCCTAGACACTCAAGCAATTTAAATGGCTGCCATCAATTAATTAGGGGTGCCTAATTTTGCCTGTGAAAACCGAAGTGACAAATCTCTTTAATGATAGAAAACCAAGAGAAAATAAAAACGTTTAGAACCAATTTTAAAATTCTGTAGAAATAAATAACATTAAATGTGATTTTGAGGTTCGACACAAGTGTTTCTCACATGATGTAATTCTATAAAAAGAAACATGGAAATTTACTTTGACAAGGAAAGAGCCAGGGATTGGTGATGTGTGTCATCACTTGCTGTCATCCCGGTTGCTCTGTAGTCGTTCAAAGGAAGAGGTAAACTTGGGCTGCAATCACTTGCTCCATGCTTTCCAGCTTCCTTGGTTTCTTCTCTGAGGAGGTCAGAGGCCAGCAGAGTCATATTGAGTCAGGGAAAATTGTCTTGTTTTTTAGGACATACAAAAAGAGCAGTTGAGGAAAGAGGTGCATTTTTTTTTTTTCAGACACATGATTTTTTTTTCAGACACATGATTTCCAAGAGTGAAGAACCAAGTAGGGTGGGTGGGTGACATAGAAGCCTGAGGTTTGGCTGCTAAATCATATCCATATTTGTCAACAGGTCTGTTCCAGCAAAAGGGCCAGAGTGACCATAGGATGGGTCCTCTGAGAAACATTCCAGAACGGACATCCAGGATGCGGGGGCAGCTGGATACTTCATATACATTCTGCAATGGGACTGACTGTGTGTTAGGAATGAGCTCATGACTACAGATATTTTGAGTCATTGCCATGTTGGTGGAATTGTTGGAGAGCCAGAATTAGCACTTTTTGAATTGTCGGACCCAGTGCTTGGGGCTGCCAAAATCTACAGGCTGTTCCTTTCTCTGGTCTGAAAGGTGTTTTTGAAAATGTTAAATTTAAGAGGCAGGAATATACAACAAATTCATTTACTAATTCTGCTGCCATGGCATAATCACCAAAAAGGTGAGTTGATTTGATATATTAGAACCGAGATTGCTATGAGGAAAGCTGAGCGCTTTATAGGACCTGGCATCCATAATGTTTTCAGGAACACTAAGCTAAGCTTTCAAAGGACTACTCAAACAGAGGACATGATCTCCAAACTCAAGCAGGATTAACTATAGGTAGCGAGTTAGGACTAATACCTTCGAATCAATTCCAGATTGATAAGATAGAACAATATTTAAATGTTAAGTGTCAGAGTATAAATCGTCAATATTATAGGCATTCACAGAAGGGAGTCATCGATGTGTAACTGATGCAGGGCCTTGAGGGGAGGGAATATTTCAGAGTGCCCAGAGATGGGAAACTATTCCAAATGAAGGAAGGACACAATGAAGAGAGCTCAGACAGTAAGAATGACCTAGATGAGTAGACATGGGATACAGACTGCATTTTTCTTCTTCAAGTGCCTTCAATTCTAAAAGGAAAATTAAATGAGAGCATGGGGAGATCAGCGGAAGTCTCTCTGAGTCTGCATTTGCAGAGTTCTATGACATGGCATTGAAGAGTTCATTCTCTTTTGCAATAGAGAATCTCCAGAAATGTGGCAAAGGTCTTTAGTCTAATTAGGCAGGAAATAGCAAACCACTGAGTTCCCCTGAGCAGAAGAGCAAGGTTTTGCAGTAAATATTTAGAGAAGGTTGGACCTGGGAAGTGGTATGAAGTGTGCACTGAGGAAGAGAGGCTGGTGTCAAGGAAGCCACTGGAGATCAGCATGAGCAGCCTAGAGTGTACTGTGAAGGTTCAATGGAGAGGGTAAGAGCAAAGAAATTAAGGACTTGAGGCACTGTGAAGGAAGCAGAATATCAGACTATGATCACTTACTGGGCCCAGGGGATCAATGACTAGAGTAAGTGAAGGCTAATTTAAAACTTTTAAGGCTGCGGACCAGGCTGGGCACAGTGGCTCATGCCTGTAATCCCAGCATTTTGGGAGGCTGAGGCAGGTCGATCACCTGAGGTCAGGAGTTCAAGACCAGCCTGGGCAACATGGTGAAAACCGTCTCTAGTAAAAATTAGCTGGGCGCAGTGGCGCATGCCTGTAATCCCAGCTACTCTACTCGGGAGGCTGAGGCAGGAGAATCACTTGTGCCCAGAAGGCAGAGGTTGCAGTGAGCCGAGATTGCACCATTGCACTCCAGCCTAGGCAACAGAGTGAGTCTTCATCTCAAGAAAAGAAAAGAAGACTGAGGACCAGTGCTTCTGTTAACAGGAAGTTGTAGGATGGGGAAGATGATGAATATGGCATCATGAGCTTAGGGACATGCAATTTAAAAGGTGCAGTAAGTCACTGGAGATATAGAACTATATTTTGGGTAACAGTTCAAAGTGGTCCAGGTTTGTCATTACCTGCAAACAAATATAGAAAAACAGACTTCTTTCCTTGCAGTTGGGGTCACTTTATTTTGCATAATGCTCTCTGCATGTCTGTTGTTTAACACACACACACACACACACACACACACACACTTTCTTCTTTCTAGAGTTGAGCTTTAAAAAATGTATTGCAATGCACGTAGATAGAGAAGACAGGGAAGAGCACTCTAGCAGAGTGACTAACATTAGCAAAGATCTGAAAGTCACAAAACAAGAACGGAAAATGTAAGATAACAGTGGAGCAAGACTAGAAATCCAGCTCAATAATGTAACTGCTGCTTACAAAGTCTTCCCTGAGCATACCGGGCCAGGAAGAGGGTTCACTGCTCTGAGCTGTACAGCTCAAAGGGCACTGACAACTTTTTTCCTATTTGCGTAAACATTTAATTTCCACTTTTAGATTACGAGAATTTAGTAGACAAGAGTACGTCAAAGTCATCATTGTACTCCATAGAAATGCATGCTCAATAAAATGTTCTTGATTTGTTAATGGTCTGTTGTTTTTATTTTCAGGTTGTGAGGTGGCATTCAAAAACGTAAACAGGAAACAATCCCTCTTCCTTCATGTAGCCATTACCATGTGAAGATAGGCTTGGGACATGTAGGGGATATTTGTCATCATTTCAGCTCTCCATCTGATTTTTGAGAGATTTCTTGTTTTATGAACCCACCTCCCACTATAGAAGCTGGAGAGGCAGGATGGTCTTTTCTCATTCCATCTTGCAGTTAGGATGTGGGGATGTAAATTAGGCACACCTCGCAGTATTTTAGATCTGGAGCTACAGATACAGTGAGGGAACAACAGGGCAGAAGTTGGTCGATGACAGCAACCATTTGCAATGTCTAGGAGCAGAAGTGGTGTCTGGGGTCAGCTTTCTGGGCTAGGGGCAGTTTACAGCTGCTCACATAGAAAGGAAGCATCAACAGGAGGTCCTAGACTGGCCACTGGCCTCACTCTGGCTCTGGTCACAGTCCCTTACTGTCTTTTCTTTGGGTTCAGTTTTTGAGTCTGTTCTTCTGTCTTTCTAGTGTTTCTTGGAGGCACATAATATCTTTTCAGCAAAATTTTTTCTTAAATTGTCCAGAGCCAGTTTCTCCATCCCCAGTCAGAACTGGGAATGCCCCATCTCTAAGTATTTTCTGTACTACTTAAAATAGGCAGGATCTATTCTCATTCTCTGTTTAAGATCTAGAGGACTTCACTCTGCCCACCCTGAAGAACACAGCTGAATTTGTGACCTTGGGAGGTGTTCACACTGGCCAAGCCTTTGATCTTCAGCAGCTTCCCGTCAACATGACATAAATCTACCCTGCTACCTCCTGCCCTTGGGAATAAAGCAAGCTACCACAATGCTATGCGTCGACAGCACGCTTGATGCCAAGGCGGTCATGACACCCCAGGTTTGTTCAGGGTAGATCCAGCTGGAAACCCCTTGCCAGCACAGAGCCACAGTGAAATCCTCTCCATGTCACATAAAGGAGGAGAACTGTGGGAGAAGGGAGAAAGCCTTCCCTATGCCCTCGAAGAACATCTGTTTATTCACTTGTTTGTTCAGTTTTTCAATAAATATTTATTGGACACTTGCCTACTAGGTAAAGAGACACATTCCTGGGCTTAATGAGTATTTGGCCTGGCTAGGAAGATTTCAAGGCAGCCAAATGAGTACTGTACAGCAGGGTTATTGATGTCATAGAGCCGCAAAGTGGAACTGGGAGGGAAGGAGGATCTAAGATCAGCAGCGTGTCTATCAAAGCTTCAGAATAAAGGACTACTGCTTTGTCTTGCATGATGAATAGGAACTGGAGGAACATTCCAGGCAGAAGGAAAGATATGTGCAAAGGCCCAGGCATGTGAAACAAGCACACATGCCAATAACTCCCCTTAGTCAGAATGTGGCATATCTAGGAAGGAGAAGTAAGAGAGGAGAATTTGGCTTTTATTCTGTGAACCCATTTAAGGATGTTATCAGTCACTTGCAACTTCTTATTTACTCAGATATTACTTTTGATTTTTATTTGTGCAAGAAAGCAAAAGTGTTAAATTCTACAGTGTATGCAATTAGACACTGCCTGGCACATCAGAAGAATACCACATTTAGTGCCTATTAGGTCAGTTAGAATAAGGGCACCTGGGTTGCAGAGCTGTTCTAAGTTTTCCAGTAGGACACTGGCCTTTTTGAAAAGGCCAAAGCTTTGTCCTTTTCTGTGGTGTTGACTCTGGCTCTAAGCTGTGCTTGAGCCTGGCCATCCATACGGTTCATCTTCATGGGGAGTTGAATGGGAGTATGTATCTTCTTCCTAAGTTGTCACTGGTATATTTCATAAGGCCTGCATTCATGGAGGACATCAGAGCCCTGCAATTTACTGATCTTAGCGTCTGGAGCTGGGAATGCTTCCTTTCATGTTTTGGGAGGATGGATAAGGAGCTGTGTATTGCGGGGATTGGGGGGCATGAAGGGGTGGCTAAGTGGGCAAGGAAAAATGAGAAAATTCAGTAACAGCAGGGAAGACACAAATTCATTTGCTAAAGATAGGGGTATTGTGCAAGTAAACACGGTTTATTTTTAAAGGGAATCGCTTTATGACAATACAGGAAAAAATCTCTAAAGTTTATTTGGAAAATGTGAAACAGCTAAATTTACTTACAAAGTTAGTACCTCCTCTGATACTTTTGCTAAGACTGGACAATGATACGAGGAAAGATGAGGAAAGAAAAGAGACCAAAAGGGGGAGGGAGAAAATGGCACAGAGAGTAGGAGACAGGGTATGAGCTTGCTGGATGATCAATATTTTAAAAACTCCTCCAAATAACTCAATATAACTGACATCTCGTACCTTCAATCTTCTGAAAAGAATGGCTTCTATGACACTGTCAGTTATCCCCAAGCATGACCAGACTTCAAAGAACCCACAGGTTCAGACAACTTATTTCTAGCTTCAAGAAGACAAACAACAAAACCTTCAAAGGAAAAATAAAACTACTTTGCATAAATAAATATATATTTGCACATATGCATGCATTCATTCAATCTCTCTACCAAAAACTTTAAATGATATTCTAGACTTGAAAAGGTCACTTTCAAAGTCTCAAAGGGGAGAAAGACCATGAAATGTAGGGGACTCCTGGCAAGTCTTCATGGCTGAAGCACAGGGTGCAGCCCAGAGAGAGGCAGGGAGTGTCGGTAACATTTCAAGTTCAGTCCTCCTAAGGAAGATCCTGTGGGGACAGTGTTCTCCTGAAGGAATTTCAGCAGCCAGGTCATATGATCAGATTCCTATTTTAGGATGATCATTCCATGAAGGGAACTCAGAATGCCTGGACAGAGTTGATTATAGAATTAGGGAGATCATTTATAGGGTTGCTGCAAGAGTCAGTGATAGATATCACAGTCCTAACCAAGATAGTAACAATGGAGCAGATTTGAATGTGTGGAACAAACAGAGGTTGGGATAGTGGTGGCTAAGAAAGCAGGTGTTGTCCAGAATGCCTCCCAGAAAAACTAGGCAGACTATGCCATTGGTCATGAAAGTGGGAAAGGCAGGGAAGTGTGGATTTGCTAGTGGGAAACATGATGAATTTCTTTATGGAGAGGAACCTGTATCCTGTGTCTCTTAAGTGTCATGCATTTGGAAACCAAGCTTTGGTTGAAATCTTGTGTATTGAATTAAGTTACCCAGAGAGAACCTATCAAGATTCAAGACGAAAGACATAATTCTACAGGATGCTATGCTTTAGGGTCACTAAGGAAAGAAGACCCTATGCAGGGTCCTAAAAAGAAGAAGTAAAAGAGCTAGCAAGAGAACCCAAGGAGGGAGAACAATGTCCTGGAATTAAAATCGGAGACCAGCTCATGAATGAGGAAGCCAAAGGGGTGAGTTGCTATAGAGAAGTCAAGTAAGATAAGTAAATTTCCTTTCAGATGTGACAGAAGTTCTTTAGCAAACACACATATTACTCTAGTAAGGATAGAAATGAATGGGGACGCATCTGTAATTGGAGCGGCAAAAGAAAAAGAGCAAGAAGAATCTGTTCTTTCAAGGACGAGAGAGAAGGTCTGCAAGACAAAATGTGAACTTGACACACTTGGTACAGACCAGCCCATGTCTGTCGGCTCACGAGAAAGGACTGATAGAGAACTGGATAGATTCAAGGCATAAGAAAGGGGATGATATTAATATGATTAATAGATTATGGTAGTAGCAGAGATGGGAAGCCCAGAGCACAGGTATAAGAAGGAGGCTTGATTGAGAGGTGGAGTACTTCCTTCCCTGAGGCAGCAAGGAAAGCATTAAGCGGGGCATTAGATTTGCTTATAACTTGTGGGGTCATAACGTTGATGGCATCCAGGTCTGAGAGGCAGTTTGGATGCTTGGGGACAGTGCTGGACCCTTGGGAAGGCTGATGTTGTGATGAAAGAGGAAGCTGATGGTGGCAGATGCTGAGAAGACTGCAAATGCAGCTGAAGCTCTCAGCCCTGGAGCTACAGGGGCACCGATCTGCATGGGGCTGTGAACTCCTAAGAAAACACTTAACTGCTTCCCTATGAAAGCAGGAAAAGGAGGAATCTGGACCATTCCAAGCGGGGTGAAAAATCTCTCTGTATTAAGGAACTCTGAAGTTAGAGCACCTGGGACTGTCGCTTAAATCAGCACAGTGAGCTCCCATTATTCATTTGGAGGGAACAGGGGTTTAAATGCACAGAAACAACATTAGGTGGAAGTGCATACGCTGGAAGTAGAGTTTAGATTGCCTTTACCCTGTGTAAATCCTCACTGCCAAATTAATACTTCTTTTTTTAAAAACCACTAAATAACCTTAGCAGAAGGGTCTTGCTTTTCAGTTTCGTCGCACTTGTTAAAGTACAGAGATCACTTGAAGGATGGCTTGGAGAGATGGTTAAGGGGGTGGCCACTGGTGTCTCAATTATCCTGAGGGATGGAGTCTGGAAAACTGATGACTCACACTTGGTAAGTCGGCGAGCTCAGGAGTCTGGCTGTGAAGTCTCAGGGCAGTGATGTGTCTGTGTGTGTGCGTGCGCACATGCGTGTAAAACAGCCAACAAGGAAGTTTCTCTGAGACATATCCCTTTCATCGGCTTAAGAGATTCTGCAGGAATCAATTAAATCCTGCATGTTTTTCACCAGAGACGAAAATCTGGCAACTAATACCTTCTAGGTTTCTTTTAGGAAAAAAGTGATATTCAGAGCTATGGTTTCATTTGCTGGGTTTCATTCATATCAGACTTTCCCTTTGAGGTAAACACTCTCTATACTGGGTATTGGGCATTATGAGCCAAAGAAAGAAAAGTCTTTGGTTGCCAGCATGGCAACCAAAATGCTGGAATAAAGGAGTTCCTGGTCATTAGTGCCCCCCAAGACTGTAGCATTCATTCAACGGCCTGTGGTGGCTTCTTTTTTTCTCTTGAGGACAATTACCTTTGAATTTGATAAGATGGCACATGGCTAGGTTTCTTGAAGTTGTATTAAAATTTTACAGATGGCCTGTTTGTTCATGAGCTACCTAGCTTCTCATTTCACTCTCTTGTTATCTACGTTAAAATCTGACAGCAAGGTCTCATTCCATAGCATTTGAATTTGAAAGATGGGAGAACTCTTTGTAGTATCTCAGACTTACAGTCATAAAGTTAACAGCGTGAAGGGAACGTTGAGATCTTCTAGACAGTGTTTCTTCATCATGGTGACAAGCCTAATGGTTGAGTCATGACTGAAAGAGCAAACCAGGAATCCACAAAAGAAAAGATAAACATAGTTATATATAAATACAGTTTTAAATGGTGCAAAAGAAACCATAAACACAATTAAAATATAAACCATAAACTCAGAAAAATATTTTCAACTTGTATGACAGATAAAGGATTTATTCCTATAATATACAAAGAACTCTTAGGAACAGCCCAAAAGAAAAGTGAGCAAAGGGTATGAATAAGCTCTTTACAAAGAGAGAGACCAAAAGCCGATAAACATATGAAAAGATGCTTAACTTCACTGCAGATCAGAAAAATGGAAATTAAAATAACAATAAAATATAAACCCCACCAAACTGGTAAATATGAAAAAAAGCGGGACCCAATACTACTGGCTGGGATGTGGAGAAAGGCATCCCCTCACAAGTTGTTGGTGAGTAGGAGAACAATCTGGAAATGTCTATTCACACAAAAAGAGCACACATTCCTTGACTGGCAACCTCAACCTTTGGAATCTATTCCCTGGAAAATAAAGCAGGTCTTTAAAATGCTGGCAAAAAGATGTTAATTGCAGCATTATGGCTAGTGCCGAAAAAACTGTAGAGTGATTTCTCAAAAATAGTCATATCATAGGACAACTTCAAGACATTAAAGAGAATTAATAATATCAATATGAGTTGATTTGGCAGCTTTCTGTGCGTTAAGTGGGAAAAAAAGCAAAATGTTGGAAAGTGTGCCTAATACAACACTATTTAGAAAAATAAAGACAAAACCATTATTTACACACATGTATATAATATTTATTCTTTTGTCTATGATTATGTTAACATGGAGAATGATTTATAAAACAGTATATAGCAGGTTTACAACACTGCTGATACTCAGGCGGAATGAGGAGAAATGAGTGAAAAAACTCGCAAATAATATTATAATAAAACCACTTCAGTGCTATAGTTTGTGTAGAATGTGGGAAAGAGTGACCACTGACTGTTGATGGTTGATGAGATTTCAGGCAACTTTAACTTTCTTGTGCTATTTCATATTTTTCATATTTTATTTTTACAATTAACAGAAGAAAAATTCATATTCCTGGGCTCCCCATCACCCCAGTGAAACAGAATTCGTGAAGATGAGGACTGGTTGTTTCAAGCTCTCCAGTGGGTTCTATGCATTTTACAATGGTTTGTTAGCCAATGTACCAACACGAACGGTCAATGGCATCTCTGAGAGATGGTCTTCCAGCCTTTGGCTTGAATGCTTTCACTACCTATCAGCATAGCCTTTTCCCTTTTGGGTCAGGTCATATCAATAGAACTTTATTTAGATAATGAGCTGAAATCTGTTTTCCATGGACCTCTGAAGTGGTATGACAGCATTCAGGCATTTGGGGAAACCTTTCATCACCAGCCCATGTTGTCTTCCTCTTGTGATAACCTCTCCAGAACACCAAGATGTGAGTATCTGATAGAAAATCAGACAAAGAGGTGACCATATTATCTATCATCTAAATTGGGATACATTTGAGAGTGAAAGGAGGCTTCAGTTGCATATAATACTGGGTCGCCAGGTAAACAGAGTTATCTGGCCACCCTATGGCAAGTTGAATTTGCTC
The DNA here is from genome assembly GCF_000951045.1 of Mandrillus leucophaeus. Lineage (NCBI taxonomy): Eukaryota > Metazoa > Chordata > Mammalia > Primates > Cercopithecidae > Mandrillus > Mandrillus leucophaeus. The sequence goes on along the minus strand of NW_012105054.1, from coordinate 1,404,914 downwards.
TCTCTGGTATACAGGTATCCATCTGATCACGTATTGAGCATGTTCCCTGCTTCTACCGGCTGCGTGTGTGTGCCTGAAAAACACCATCACACTGAAGAGTACAACAATCAAAGAGAAATAAGCCAGTGGCAATCTTTGAACACGAAGTCAACTCAGTTGCAATAAGTTGCTTTTCTTTGTGGCTCTTAGAGTGGTTATTAGTTTCTAGGACACCACCATTCTAAAGAATATTTTCATTATTACAGTCTTTTTATGTTCATGTGCATAACTCTCCATTTAAAAGTCAGGAATGTTTTTCCCTCTCCTTTCTAATGACATGTGAGAATTAGCCACAACCTTAGGCTTCTGTAACACAGGCCCCACTGTCAATGATAAGAAGTTCAGGGCAGAGAACCCTGGGGAATAAACCACATGTTTATAAGGCTTTAATCTGTGTGACTATACTGGCAGCTGTGGAGGACATTTGTGAGACCATGGGACAAAAAGTAAGCATTATTTAATGAAAAGTCTCCACCAAAGTGTGGATCCTTACTGCATAGTAGAGAGTTGAGACACATCCATACACACTCCTACCCGCAAATATCTAACCCATTCTTTGTCAATCAGGGTGCGCATGACTTTGCATTCTGTCTCATTTGTTTCGGCAGGCATCACGCTATACTCCGTTATATGGATAGAGCCAAGTGATGGGTGGAAATAAGGTTAGAAAAGATGTTTAGACCCCAGGGGGACACTGACATCACTACTTGATTGTTTCCATTCTAAAATTTGGTCAGATTCTGAAAAACAGTCAGTCACCAGCAACAACCAAGGTTTTTGTTTACACTTCCAAGAAGCTTCTGAGCAGAGCAGTGTCACTTCTTGTACTCTCTGGCTGTCCGTTTTATGGTATAAATTAATGGCCTTCTTGGTTTGGCCGAGAATGCTGAATTCCTCTTCACAGAGTCACTTTTCCATAGCGAGACAGTCATTTTCAACACAACTTTACTTCTACGTTGGCAAGAAATAAAGCAAAGAACATGAAAGTTTAGACGTTTGGAGAAGAATCTCATTTGGAGCTTTCGCCCCACCACCCATGGAGAGGAGATGTAATCAATACGGCAAGTGAGAAGACAGGCTGCTTTTGCAGACAGGCTTCTTTGAAAGTAACCATTGCCAGGGGCTGAACGTGACAATGTGGGTTTCAGGCTTACCAGGTTCTCTTCTTTCTCTTCATGTCTCTGGAGTCTCTTTAGTTTGGGTTTATTGTGAACACCCGTCTTGCATTCCATGGACTAGTCCTCAAAGTCAGTAATTGGACTGTTATGTTCCAATATGCTGCTCCCTTTTATTTCAGCTTCACCCACTTGCATCATCTTCTCCCAACAAGAGCCTCGCCCCGATGTCCACGCCTAGGCCTGGAACTCCAGTACTCCACTTCCACCACGACATTCCCTGCTGGGATAGCCTAAGATAATTTTGCAGCAGGTATAACCAGCTCTCCTCTGTCTTGCCAACAGCCACCATGCTGGACCACATTTCTGCTCATTCTCCACTTGCCTTTTGTGGAGGCACTTTCTCCAGGCATTTTCTCACCAGCAGTGTGGGAGACCTTGAAGGAGTCTGAGCACTGCTCTTTCCCGCCCAGCAGTCCTTCCTCCCATCCCACTCTACCCCATAGATCACTTCTTATTTTTAGTTACGACTCTTAAAAGGCACTTCCTTTTGTCACCAAGGAATCTAACCTCTGACTTGTTTCTGCTCAGATGTTTGACACAATTTGTTGTAGAAAGTTGTATTCAGACAGAAGAACTGAACTGAGGTCTTTGGACTTTTGGAATAATTTAATGAAGAATATTACTCCTTCAATGTATATTTCAAAAAGTGTCTCTACTTTCAGCCTTGCTGCTTCTTGACACTCAATAGGCTTTGAGGTGGTGAAGAAATATAGGCTAATTTTCACACGGGAGCAAATAAATGGGGTAATCAGTAAAGTGTTCAAAATCAAATAGAAGTGATTTTTTAAAAATAAATTTGCTGTTTAAAGATTCATGCCACTATTCTTTCCTGTTGCCTAAAAACACAAAGTTGACTCTGCTAAATCTTTAGCCTCTGTAATAAACATTGTTTGCCTGTTTGGCTGAAAATGAAATGAGGTGAACTAACCATATGAGTAGTCATGACTGTGGGACATTCAGCAACATAGTCAATGTGCCTGATATGTTTCGTGTGAACAAAAGAGCTCTCTTTACAAAGTCTGCATGTTGTACATCTCTGCCTTAAATTTTTGGACATATTTATCTCTCCCTGTACACTTGCTATTGCCTTTAGCAATACTTGGGCAAGTTTCTAGTCATCCAAAGTAAGAAACTTACTAGGACTTTGACAAACAAAATAAGGCAAAAGAGACCATCCCTTTAATTATTCATTTTCTTCTTCATGCAAAGTGTTTATGGACCGGTGACTAACTTTCAGAACATTAGGCGTTTAAGACATAGAAATACAGGACTTGGTTCTTGCCCTGAAAAAGCCACCGTCATTCAGTTTGCAGTATATGCTTAAATTCTCTTTTATGAACCAACACAGGGCAAGTCCCATCTCTTCAGGTACTTTTTCCATTTGCTTTCACTACAGTAGGCCCTAGGTAGTTTCTGACAGGTCAGTATGAGAGAATTAGTTTTATGGTGATAGGCCAAGTTCAAGAATGAAAGGAAGGCCTTGAGAGATGCTCATCTGCCGTCTGAGTCCAGGCACAGTTCTTTTGCTCCCCTGCTTTGTGCATGAGTATTTCAAACTTTTCCTGCTCTGGTAGAACTCTTCTAACATGTTCCCAAACTAAAGCTTGCCAAGGTCTTCTCCAACCTCCATTTTGTCCTTCCTGTTAAGGCAGATGAGAGCATGTCTTGTTTTATCTAAGGTCATTTACTATCTGCTTAGATACTATCAATAATGTCTGCTCTGTCCTGTTCATCTCATTGCCCTTCTCAACCGAATTGTTTCAACTGGTATTAAACATGCTCAGAAGTTTCTCAAACTAGTGACTTAATTAATGAACCCTCCCTTGGCTAAAATTGTGGGCTACACTTTATCACCTCCTACACACTCCTTAACTCATCCTAATCTGGCGTTAGCCCCAACACTGGTGAGACAGCTCTTGCTAAGGACATCTGTGGCATCTATGCTCCTAATTTTGACACATTTAATATAATTCTTCAATATGATTCACTGTAAATTCCAAGATAATTGCTTCAATTTACTTAACATAAAAAAAACATTTTTTCAAAACAATTCATTCTTGTGTCTAGTTTAAAATGTCAAGTTGTGCTAAAAAGCACCACCCATTTCTTCAGCATTTATAAGGCAGGGACTCAATGCTTTCCAGCTTCCACTGAGACTGCGTGCAAGGCTGGCATCATCTCGATCCCTGATCCTTTGCGTGTGATCTGTGTTTCCTTTTCTTCTTCCTTCTGCCCTGCCACCCTTTCCCCATCTCCAGAATCTTTACAATCTTCTCGTAGTCCCTGGTGTTTTAAACTTTCCCGGGTCTTAGTGTGGCTGTGTTTTCTTTTGCTAGACACTTTCTAGTTCCTCAAATTTACAGATGCATGTTTGCCGTCTAGTCATTTTTCTTATAGAATTTTTTAAATGATATTCTTCTCTCCTTTTTCTATACTCTTTCTTTTGAAATTCTTTTTATTGAGATAATACAGCTTTGGATTTTTTTGCTTTTTTAAAATCTTCTAATTTCTATCTTTTGTTCTAATTTCTCAAAGATTTTCTCAATTTTATATTGTATACTTCCTTTGGGTATTTTTAAATGTCTACCATCACATGTTTAAGTTCCAAGAGCTCTTTCTTGTTTTCTGAATCTTCTTTTCTTTCTCTTAAAAAATAAATCCCATTCTTGTTTCATGAGTTCAGTATCTTGTACGATATTGATTAGTGTTTTTAAAAAGTTTTTTATTTTGCAATTTATCAACAAGTTTCAGTCTTTTTGGCTTCAGATGTCTTTAAAAGTTCTAATTTATCTTTATGATCCCAGCTAGCACCCCAGTCCAAGCCACCACTGCGTCCCACCTGGACATCCAGGACATCTCTGCCTTATCAGGACATCTCTGCTTTGGTCCATCCAGGCCTGCTGTAACAAAGTACAATAGACTGGTCAGCTGATAAACAACAGAAATGTATTTCTCACAGTTCTAGAGGATGGAAAGTCCAAGACAAAGATGCTGGCAGATTCAGTTACTGGTGAGGGCCCCTTTCTTGGTTCATAGATGGCTGTCTTCTGGTCGAGCCCTTACATCATGGAAATGGTGAGGAGCTCTCTGGGGCCTCTTTTGTAAGGGAGTTAATCCCTTCCATGATGGTTCCACTCTCTTGGCCTAATAACCTCCCAAAACCCCACCTGCAAATCCCATCACATTGGGCATTAGGTTTCAACACATTAATTTGGGGAGGACACAAAGACTCAGTCTATAGCAATCTCCTTATTGTGCCTCCCATTGACCCTTCACACCACAGCACAGTGGTGTGATCTTTTCTCAAGGCAAATATAGTGATCTCAACTTCCTGTGTTAAATCCTTAGACAGTTTTTCTTATAAGGCCTTGAAATGCCCTATTCTTATATTACTGTTGTCTATTCTTTATTTCATCTGTAGCTATATACATATAGGAATATACACATATATTGCATATAAGTATTTACTTATATATAAGTATAAATATATACTATATATACATTTTTATATGTTATATATTATATTATATATGTTATGTATAATGTATAATAATATAATAATAAATAATTATTATTAAATAATTATTATTTAATAATTATTATTAAATAATTAATAATAAATAATAATATAATATACTTATATATAAGTATAAATATATACTCTCTCTCTATGTGTGTGTGTGTGTGTATGTGTATATTATATATATATTTTCAGTTTCTTAGATTTGCCATTCTGTCTCTTCCATGTAAGATTCTTTTTCACATACCCCTCTTCCTTTTTCTGGAAAATTCTTTCCACATACATATACATACACCCCACAGACTTTGTCATATATGAAACTTTACTAACTTTTTAGACATCAACTCATTTGTTCCTCCATGGAGATGTGTCTTAACGCTCCACACTGAAGGAGCTGGCTTATTATATGCACACAGGACCATATTCTTTCTTTGGGACAGTTACTTCACTCTATTATTCTGAATTAATTAATGTGCTTAGTTTTCCCCCAATAGCTGTAAACCCCTTGAAGACAAGGTCATGTTTGCACTAGCATGCCGTTATATCCCCACACTTAATGAATGAGTGAATGCTTGGGTCTCATAGATTATCTTAGTTGTCTACTAAATATCTGTTGATGTCTTGATTTTTAGTAACAGAAATTCAATTTTATTTGGATAGTAAATATGCCCAAATAAAATGTCACTTCCCCAGCCTGGGCAACATTATAAGATCCCATCTCTACAACAAAATTTTAAAAATTAGCTGGGCACGGCCAGGCACACTGGCTCACACCTGTAATCCCAGCACTTTGGGAGGCCAAGATGGGTGGATCACGAGGTCAGGGGTTCGAGACCAGTCTGGCCAACACGGTGAAACCCCATCTCTACTAAAAATACAAAATTTAGCCAGATAGTAGTGGCACGAGCCTGTAATTCCAGCTACTCAGGAGGCTGAGGGAGGAGAATCGCTTGAACTGGGCGGGGCGAAGGTTGCTGTAGGCTGAGATTGTGCTACTGTACTCCAGCCTGGGCGACAGGGCAAGACTCCGTCTCAAACAAACAAACAAAAAATTAACTGGGCACAGTGATACGCACCTGTAGTCCCAGCTACTTGGGAGGCTGAGGTGGGAGGATGGCTTGAGTTCGGGAGTTTGAGGCTGCAGTGAGCTATAATCATGGGTGACACAGTGAGAACCTATCTAAAAAAAGAGAATCACTTCCTAGAGTCCAGTGAGGCAAGGGTGTCCATGTCACACAGATTTGGCTAATCAGACATAAGCTAATATCTGACAGGGTCTTGGGAAAGCTATTGCTTTCTTGAAAAAAGTCACCTATTCCTTGTTTTGTCTCATTTTCAGCACAGATATGGAGATGGGTATGAAGCAATTATCATGCAAAAGTGGGCAACCAGAATGCAGATGAAACCCACGTGCCAAGGACAAGGGGGCAGTATGATAGAGGGAGCTGGGGGTCCTGGTGACATCATGCAACTGCTGCTCCAGTCCCAGAACACTGACCTCCAGACAGCTTGTTTTGCGAGAACAGCATCTATGTGGTCAACTCAGTCTCATCAAGTTTTGTGCCACAGAGATGAACCCAATCACTACGTGTCCGAGTCTATCCTGCCATAACTCATGCTTAAATTCATGTATAAAGAGACTTGAGTAAACTTAACGTTATACTCCTTTGAACAAATTTAGATTGTGGGTACCTGAATTGTGTGGACTTTGGCCAAAGACTGAATTTGGTGAGAGAGGCATGATCCAGCTGCCAGGGTCCACCCTGGCCCTGCTGCTCGGTGGCCTTTGCTGCTGACTCTGTGATTATGCCTGATGATTTGATTCACTCGGACTGGCACCTGAGTTTCCATCCTCGGAACAGTGACCTCATTACTTCCATCTGAACACTTGCTAAGTTGATCTCCCACATTAGTTTCCTCAAGGGATACTTATTGATGGCCAACTGTGTAACAGACACTCAGCTAGCTCCTAGTTGTCATTGTGGATATCATATTTCTGACCTTCAGATTTTTTGCAGCTACCTTATCATAAGTGTATGTTAAAATGAGTTTATCAGCCTCCTGGCAGGGCAGCTAATAATGTTAAAACAGTTATCTAAATGAAATCTGTCTGTTTTTCCTATCAAAAAACAGGCACTCAAAGTGGCCTCGGCTCCTGAAGGTAGTCGGGGTAGACTAATTGCTGTGATAAATGAACAACTTCATATCACAATGCTTAGCTCAGTAACAGGTTCAGTCTTTGCTCATGTCACAACCCAGTTGTGTATCCCAAGAGTGATCTCCCATATGGCCAACGAAGGGACTTCCCATTCATGGTTCCATGATCTTAGGGGCACCTGGGAGCCTCCATAGGATCCTTTGCACCTGTCAGGAAAATGATGAGGGATGCCAGAATGTGGAATGTCCTAGATGAGGCTTGGAAGTGTTTTATATCACTTCTGCCTGTACTTCACTGACTAAAATTTGCTCACATTGCCCCATTTAGTGGTAAGGTGGGCTGGGGAATAAAGCCCACCTACGAGCTTAGGAGGAAAACGAAACAATTTGGCAAACATGTAACACTGTCTTTGCAACATTCTCAAAACACACTTGGAAATATTTGTCTCTATGTCTTTGCTTACATTATTTTCTGAGCACAAACTGTCTTTAGCCTTGATTTCCACTAGCTAAATTTACCTGTTTTCCAGAAACAACTGAATGGACCACTTTCATCAGAGTCTTGTTAGTAATGTAGTCACCCCATCAGCTACAGGGAAACCACGGCTTCCGTCTGTCCTAAATATGTGTGCAATCTGGTTGAGAAAAACAAGTGCACGTACAACAGTTTAAATAATAATTTAAGGCAACACTCTCTTATGAATGCAACTGAAAAACACAGATACTAAGTGTAGGTATCAACTCTGACATCTCCATCACACACTTTTTTGGTTTTAAATGCTATATATTTAGGTATTTATTTATCTAGAGACAGGATCTTGCTCTGTTATTCAGGCTGGAGTGTGGTGACACAACCATAGTTCACTGCAGCCTCGAACTCCTGGGATCAAGTGATCCTTTTCAATTACTTTGCTTTAATTTTTTAGAGAGATGGGATCTCACTATGTTGCCCAGGCTGGTCTTGAACTCCTGGCCTCAAGCAATCCTCCCACCTCAGTCTCCCAAAGTGCTGGGATTATTGGTATGGGCCACTGTGCCAGCCTAGGCATTTATTAAATGTTTAATTTTTGGTCTGCCCCTAGTAGATCATAGGATGGTGAACTTGTTGAGGACAGAGGTCACGCCTAGTTTGCTCAGCAATGTGCTCTTAATGCCTGAACACAAAGGGGGCACTCAGTATATATTTGGTGAGGCAATGAATCATTGCTTTAATTAATTAACAGAAGAGATGTTCAGAAAAGGGAGATATAATCAGGGAAAAGATGATGAAAGAATGGGGCTTCAGCAAAAAGAGCATGATGCTTTTTGTAGAAGAGAACAAGGATGTTTATCTGTTTAGAACTTTAAGACTAGACTCACACATCTATTTAGTCAGTGGTTCTAAGCAAATCTACTATTTAAAAAAGGCGGTCATGTTCCAATGAGAGAATGGATTTTCACTAAAGAAGATATTTGTGTACAGTTAATATAGTGCATGTTTTAAGGCAAGTATAATGTTTTCAAATAGTTATTCCTGTAGTTTGAGGAGATATTGAATACCGTATTGTGGGAAATACTGTTAGGGTGCAAAGGTAAACAAAGCATAGAGCCACTCAAAGATCTCTTTCCCTTCCTCTCTCTTTCTCTTTGTTCTTCCTCTCTTTCTCCTTTTCTTTCTCTCCTTAAAAAAGATCTGGCTGTTTGACTTATTGATACATAATCAAATTATCAGCCTCATCTCATTTCAAGGATTTGTGAGACTTATCTACATTTCAATTCACTTCAACATATCTTTTCTTTTAGTGGCTACATTGTACACAGCATTGTGGGAAATACTATAGGTGTATAAAGATGAATACTACATCGAATTTCTCTCAATGTTCTCTCTCTCTTTCTACCTTCATCTTAGTTGTTCAATCATAGGCATTTAATCAAGCCTCTGTCACATTCCATAAGGTATGCTAGGTTCTGGAGATATCAAAGTTAATGCCATACTCCCTGCTCCTAAGGAAATCAGAGCCTGGTTGAAGGAGAGTGGATTTATCAAGCAGAGTGAGATAAGCTCAATGGCAGAGCCTAGGGCAGGGTATCTTGGGAGCAGAGAAAGGCAGGACTAGGCTGGAGTGGGAAAGACAATAAGGAATAGCTCCCTATTGAGGAAGCAGTCACTGATCTAATGTCAAGGTTAAGTGGATGGGTTCTAGAATTCATCCACTAGAGCTTGAATAAGGGCTCCACCATTTACTATCTGTGTGATCTCAGCCATGTTAGTTAACTTTTTTGTGCTGTTTCCTTTCAATAAATTCAGAACAATAATATTTAACTCAACAATTGTGAAGGTTAAATAAGATGTGTGTCACACAATGATTTGCATCCAGTAAGCATTCATTAAATGCTACCTATTATTATCATTATTATCATTGGGTAAGAAGAGAAAGCCTGGATAAAAATTGTACAAAATGCCATTCCTGTTTAAGGGAACGACATGTGAGAAAGCAGAGAAGCATGTGAGGAATCTCTAGGGAGCTTCAGCCAGACAGTTCGGAGTGCATGGTGGGGCTGGAGGAAGGGCTGTACCTTAAGTGCCCTGGAAGCCGAAGGAGGCTTCTGACATCAGCCTGCAGGAGCCTCTCTTTTAGCAAGGGTGTGATGTGGACAGATTTCCACCTAGAAAGGCCACTTTGATGACAAGGGGTGAGATAAAAAGTGGTTGAGACGTAGATGCTTTTTCTGTGCACCCTTCTTCAGCCTCTCTAGCTAGTGGAATTGCCCAAGTCACCCCGAAGCTCCCCTCTGCTGAATCCAAAGAAAGGCTTTCCTGTCTCTGGCTTGCTTTGCTGGACATCCTCATGGTCCCCGCTCCTTCCCACCACTCCCTGTGAGGAGGATCTGACTCTGTGACTTCTACACTCCGGCTCTCCTGGAGTTCCTCTCACTGTCCAACCAGCCCTTTCTGGTCTCTTCTATAGATCTGAATGTCCTTCTTAAGGGCTTTCAATCATTGGCTCACTTCAGAATGACCCACTTGGATAGATTGAGGGGTGAGAACAAAGACATGGAGAGTAATTGAGAGATTGCTGTGAACATGCACTGTGTCATAATGAGGCATTAATGAGCAGCGAAGGAGGCTGATTTAAGAGTTGTTACAGAAATAGAATCAAGAGGTCTTGAGATGATTGGCTGTGAGAATGACAGACTCCAGGCTTGGGTCATAAGGTCATAGGGTGATGATCATTGAGTGATGACCAAGGCATCACTAAGAATTAGGGGTAACAGGAGCAACAGAGCTGGGTTTCTGTTTGCATGTGTGTATGTGTTTTTATTACACTTATTTTGGTTGTTTGGTTTGAGGGGCAATGAGATCGGTTTGAGGTGTTACGCTGCAGTATCTTGTGTAACATTCATTTAGAGATACCATGCAGGAAGTTGCAGCTATAAATCCAGAGAGAAAGAGAAGGAAGGGAGGATGGAAGAGAGAGAGATACAGAAACATATAGAGAGACAGAAAGAGAGGGAGAAGGGAGGAGAGAGAGCAAGAGAGAGAGAAGAGAAAGAAGCAGAGAGAGAAACAATGACAGGGAAAGAGAAAGAAATGTACAGAGACTAGGAAAGACAGAGAGAGAGAAAGAGGGAGGGATCTGAGTTGGAAATAAAGTCTGGGGAGACAGCAGTGGGTAGGTGGAAGTTGAAGTCATGGTGGCCATAAAGGGGGTTCCCTTAGGAGCACTGAGGGCTACAGATGAAGCCTGAGGAGTATTCGTTTTCAGGCAGAGTTTGTCAAAGTGTGGCCCTCAGGTCACCAGCACCACAATCAACTGGAGCGCTTGTTTAAAAAAGCGAGTTCCTGGGCAAACCTCCAAAATTGTGTAGGCGTATTTATTCTTTCCAAATATACATCTGACTGTATATATAATGCTTAGCCCCAAATCTATCGAGTCTGAGGAGTGAGCCGGAAGCTGCACGTTTCACAAGCACTCAGGTGATTCTGAAGTGTGTGGACGATTGAACACCCTTGGGGGGGATTCAGATCCACAGAACGGACCAGAAAGGAGTGGCGAGACAGTGAGAGGAACACCAGGAGAACAAGAGTACAGAAGTCAGAGTCAGACCCTCCTCACAAGGAGTGGTGGGAAGGAGGAGGGGCTGCAAGGACTTCCAGCAAGGCAAGACAGGAAAGCCTTCCTTTGGATTCAGGAGGAGGGAGCTTCAGTGTGACTTGGGCAATGCAGATGCCACTGGGTAGAGAGTGCTGGGGGAAGAGGGCGCAGAAAAAATCAGCTATGTCCTGATCATTTCAAGAATCATGACTGAAACAAAGGGCAAGAAGAAGAGAAGCCAGGGGAGGGAAAAGTTGAGATAAATGACTTCTGCTGTTTCTCAGTGAAAGGGGGTGAGGAACAAAGGGTTTGAGCAAAGTCCCAAGAAGTTTGAAGCTTGAGAATGCCCAGCACAGGGAAGGAGGGTTAGGCTGCAGGGAGAGACAAGGTCTTTCATAAAGACACAAAGTGAAGAGGGAAGGATGAGTGTCAGCAAGAGGCTGGGGAGTGGGATGGGGCAAGATGAGGAGCAATTTCCTCTCATCTTCTGAAACCTTTCCCGGAAGGGTTTCATATCCAAGACTCAAATAAGACAAGAAAGTGAAGATGTGGCAGCAATTCTTGCTAATTATTGCTCTGTAAAGCGGGTTTCTCGTTGCTCCTAGACCTGAGCTACAAGGCCTGTGGTAGTAAGGGAAAGGCTGCACTTGGCTCATTCCTGAAGTAAGATGTGTTTTCCTGAGAATGCTCCATTTTATTGCTGATTCTGTACATGGCCCAGAGTAAAAGGGAAAACAATAGAGCAGTCTAATGGGGTGCACCAGTGGCAGGCACCAGAAGCCATGCATCCAGCTCACTCTTTCGGTCATCACAGGGCCCTGAAGTGGTTAACAGAGCTTCCAATTGTGCCTTGCTTCTAACTTGGGAATAGGTTTTGCTCCAGGAGATTCTGACGCAAGGGTAAGTTCATGGAACATGTTGGTTTTCATACCACTTCAAATGGAGCCTAAATCAGCTGTCAGATATTTACAGGCAATTTTCCTCATTACACAAAACTCTCTGTGATTATTATACTTGGGCAATGCTTGAATTTATTTGCACATAAGCATGTCAAGGTTGGGGGAAGGCTTCCTAAGCTGTGCCAGGAATATGTCAAAGCACCCCAGTATTACTCAAGATTGGATGGGATGAAATGTTTGGCTCCTCTGCAGAGCCTGTCATCACCCTTGCTCAGGTATCTAGGCTTACCATTTTCTCTCTACAGACTTCCCTTTATACACCCCATGCTGAAAAGGCAGAATTCTGCCTGTGCTATTTAATAACCACCATGAGGTCTTGCGACTCACTCTTGGGACGTTTTTCAAGGGACTCTGGCAAGTTCTGTGTTCAGGTGACAGAAATGCAAAATGAAATGAACTGAAAAAGACACCTCCCAATCCAAACATGGGTGACCAGGGACACCAGACAGATGACTAAGAGTCACAGAAAATATGCGTCTTTAAAAGGGCTGTGCGAGTCCACTTCGAGGTCTTGGCAAATGAGTTAAATGGAAACAAAAGCTAAAAATGTTTGTAACAGCTCATCTTTTGTTTTGCGAATTGTGAAACAGGCTATCAAAAGGGAAGGTATGTTTACCAACCCATTCTGTGTTGAATTCTTGTTTTTAGAGAGTAAAATTAATACATTTGAAGACGATTTGTGTACAGGATACAGGACAGCATAATGTAGTGGGAAAAGAGGCCTAGAGGTATAGCTGGGCACACTATGGTTACCATCTTGGCTCTGCACCCACTGGCTATGTGACCCTGAGCAAGTTTCTTAACTTCTGAATCTTAGCTTCTTCATCTAAAAATTGGAAAGTAATATACCCAACCCACCGGTGGTTGTGAGGATTATGAGAAAATATAAGTATCCTAACTAAAAGTGAACTAGTACAGTGGCTGGCTTAACGCAGTCAACTCAATATGTGATGCGAGGGTGGCAGTCCTGTGTAAGGTGCTGGTTAAGAGCGCATGTTCCGTGCTCTTACGGCCGCAGCCGGTCCACACAGAGTAGCTTTGCCAGCCTCCTAATCTTTAAAATTGGAAAAATAGAGTGTTTGTAAGAATGCAATGTGATGATGCTTATAAAAGTACTTAGTACAGTATTCAGTAACTAATCCACAGCTCCTATTCAATAACTGTTAGCTATTCCTTTTTTTTTTTTCTTTTCTTTTCTTTTTTTTTTTTTTCCACAGCTCCTATTCAATAACTGTTAGCTATTCCTTTTTTTTTTTTCTTTTCTTTTCTTTTTTTTTTTTTATTTTTATTTGAGACAGTCTCGCTCTGTCACCCAGGCTGGAGTGCAGTGGCACGATCTTGGCTCACTGCAAGCTCCCCTTCCCGGGTTCACGCCATTCTCCTGCCTCAGCCTCCTAAGTAGCTGGAACTAAGAGCGCCTGCCACCATGCCCGGCTAATTTTTTTTTTTTTTTTTTTCACCATGTTAGCCAGGATGATCTCGATCTCCTGACCCCGTGATCCACCCGCCTCGGCCTCCCAAAGTGCTGGGATTACAGGCTTGAGCCACCCACCGCGCCCCGGCCAACTGTTAGCTCTTCTTACCAGGGGGCACCGCCCTCTAGTTTTTCCCCTCACACCATGGCTGTCAGCAACTCCATTTCACCGGCTCAGGGAACGCTGAGGTCTTTCATCCAGCTCATCTTGCTCTTCCCACCTATCACAGGGCCTGCCTCGTTGGGGTTTAATGGGTCCTTAATAAAATCTTGTTGAATAGTGAATGAATAAATACATAAAGTGCTTGTCGCTTAGGAGATAGTAACATAAGTGCTTTCTCCTTTCTGACATCAGCTTCCCTTTCACTGATTTGAATGGCAGAAAATACCATCTCAACTTGTCATACTGTATATTTTTGGAGAAAGGAAAAATGAACCACTTCCATGAACAGTGAAAGAGTTTAGTGAAAGAGAATTTAAAACCAACAATCTGGTCGATTCTAAGGGTATAAATTAAGCTAGTTAAGCAGTCTTAACCCAGGATATTGGCAAGGCAACTATCAGGCTCTGGCAGTTATAGATCTTAATTCTTCTCTAAGGTTAGGGCATAAAATTTTAACCCAAAACGTCAGAGGTTAAAAAAAACATGGTAACAACAAAATAATTCTAAATAGTTCAGTGTGGATTGGAACCAAAGAATCAGGGCAATGACTGTCAGCCACATCTAGGTCCTATATTGCTAACAGATGGTGAACATTTTCATGGGCTTGGGACTAGTTTAGATCAGAGTGAGAATCCTCCACCCCCCCTCCCCCCAAGAGGCTCTAATTAGTACATAGGACATTAGAGCAAGTTAAAAATCTGGGCTGACATCTTATTTGTTAGTTTTAGATTGAACTCATGCCTTAGGGTGACTGAATTTGCTCATTGAAACACACACATGTACTCTCACACACTAAAAGAGTAACTTTTTCTTTTCTATGGGGATCAAAATAAAGATTTTCAAAGTCCTCGAGAAAAGGGCTCCAAAGATTTGTTGGATATCAAATAGCTCCTTCAAGACAACATTTTGATGAGTTAAGTGTAAATGAATCAGAAACATATGGATTAAGTTTCCCTTGAAATACACAGGGGCTTAAAAATCAAAGAGGAAACAGTGCCTGGCCCAGGGTCTTGCAGGTTGTGCCAAACCCAACACATTTGAGCAGCAGTTCAAGATATTTGAGGGATCCAAGGACGAGGCTGGCCTGACCCATGCCTAGTTCCTACCGTATTGAAATAGAGAACATAAGTAATGCCATTTATACTGCATTATTACTAAAAATTCCTCCTTCCTTGTGGTTTGAAGATTAACTAAACTAAGACTTTCAAAAGAAAACCCTATCAACGGTGTCTGCAGCACAGAAAGCTCTCCAAAGGTGAAATGAACAAGTTCAAAATGTTCTCAGGCAGCATAGCTGTTATTGTCTGACAATGCAACAAAACTTGGGCAACAGCGCAGCCCCAAAGACTGTTTAAAAGTGGCGTAACTTTAGACTTGCTCTTCAGAAGCTCTTCATAATATTGCCAAAAAGGATACATTGAAATATAGAATAGTTATTTCTTAAGACAAGTCATACATTAATTAGCATGTCCAATAACCCCTCTTATTTGCTATAATGGATTTTAAAAACTTCTAATTGGTTAATCAGTAAATTGACTATGTAGGAAACTTACGTTTGAATCTCATCACAGGAGACATAAGCCCCAAATAGATTTGAGCAGTTAAATACATAAGTGCTAAGTCTAATTTTAATTAAGTAGCTTTTGTAATTAGCCTGTTTTTATCACTTGTGACAAATAATTAATCTTGGCATAACCTACTTTGAAGATTTACCAATCTGGTGTTGACCAGCCACATAACTAAATCCAGCAGTAAGCAAAGGAATATTGATTTATGGATCAATTTGGAAATTAGAAACACAGTTTATATTATTATATTTATATTATTTATTATATTTATATTATATTAATTTATAATATTTATATTATTATATGCAGGGTTTGTTTAAAATGTATAATGTTTATGATAAGTAATACATGTCAAGAGAAAACCTTTAAAACACAGAAAATGCAAAGTACTGGGTGCGGGGAAAATGTGACCAGGAATCATGACATCAAGAAATAACAACTTTAAACATTATGGTGTCTTTGTCTATTGACAAACTATACATGTTAGAAATACTCTTGTGTGCTCTGAGTTTTTCAGTTAATACACTGAAAACATATGTCCAAGTCATTAAACATATTTCTTACCACATCACTGATAATAGCATGAAATTCCATAGATCTACTCTAAATTGTTTAACCAGCTACCAGCTATTAGGTGGTTCCCAATATTTAGTTAACAAACTGAGATGAACATGTTTTATGGCTAGTTGTGATTTTTGCCTTAAGATAAGTTCCTAGAAATGGAATTTCTGGGTAAAATGTTTGGATGTTTTCAGTTTTTGTTCATCATAAAGGCAAAAAAGCATATCTCCTTGATTTAATATGCTACTTCTTGACTCTAGTGGATTTAAATGTCAATCCTTATATATCTTCTTTTGTGATTTACTTGTATATGGCCTATGTTTGTCTTTGAATTGGTGTGTTACCTTCTTATTGATTGGTAGATGTCTTTTATATTTTAAGATATTAATACTTTGTCATATAGCTTACAGTAATGTTTTTGATATATAGAGACATTCAATATTTTTATTTAAATCTATCCACCACTCTTTTCATTCTGTGTCCAATTTTGTGTTCAAGTTTAATAGACTAACCAAACTGAAAATTATATAAATATTTTGTTGTACACTTATCAGTTCTTTAATGCTTTTTTATATTTCACTTTAAAAATCATGTGTTATATCTGTCTTAGTGAATAGTGCACTGAGGAAACATTTCAAATTGATGGATTTGGCAAATACTTGTCAATATGTTTGGCATTTTGTTAGGCCCTGGGTATACATTAATAACTCCTGAAGCTCAATAGGTGCTGTGGAGAGACTCAAAGTAGCCCCATGAACCCCACCTCCTGTGGCTCATGCCTTTTTGCAATCCTGTTCCCTGAAGTGTGGTAGAACATGTGACTTATTTCTAAACAATAGCGTATGGCAAAGATGACATGCTGTCATTCTCATGACTACATTATTTTGCGTTATTTAAGACCCTGGCATGACACCAGACTCATCTGAGACTTTTGCTGGCCTGGTGAAAGGAGAAGCCATGCTGGAGAAACCCACATGTCAGTGAACTTCGGGCACCTCTAGTTGCTGGGGCAGCCTCCAGTAGATAAAGAGCAACAAGCTACCCTCAATCATAAAGCTGCAAGAAAATGAATTCTGACAATAACTTGAGTGTGCTTGGAAGAGAATTATTCCCCAGTTGAGCCTCTAGATGAGAACAAAGCCCAAAAAAACCTTGATGGAAACTTTGTAAGACTTTGACAGAGGATCCAGCTAAACTGTTCAGACTTGCTCAAAGCCATAGAATGCACAATATCAAGAGTGAACCCTAATGTAAACTATGGGTTTGGGTAATAATGATGTGTCAGTGTAGGTTCATTGTACCAGAGGTACCACTCTGGTGGGGTATATTGACAGTGGGGGACACTGTGGGTATGTGGGGGAAGAAGATATATAAGAACTCTCTGTACTTTCCATTCAATTTTGTTGTGAACGTAGAACTGCTTTAATAATAAAGTCTATTAAAATGGCAAAAGAATAATAATAGATACACAATTTTTTATTAACTCGGAAGTACTTCTGAAAGTAGACCAAAGAAAAAAGTGACATAAGCTATTTTGAGGAAAAACAAGTGATAGCTGCTTGATTTTTCAACTTTGTATAATTTATTTAAAAATTAATTTTCCTTAGATTTATATTCTTGCTTCTCCTATTTCCTGTCCATTCTTAAAAAAAAAAAAAATAAGTGGGGTCTCACTGTTTCTCTCTGTCACCCAGGCTGGAGTGCAATGGTGTGATCATAGCTCACTGCAGCCTTGAACTCCTGGCCTCAAGCAATCTTCCCTCTTCAGCCTCCTCAGTAGCTAGGACAACAGGCAGATGACAGCAAACCAGGCTAACATTCTTTTATTTTTTATTTTTTTAGAGACAATGTCTCACTATATTGCCCAGGCTGGCCTCAAATGACTGACCTCAAGCAATCCTCCTGACTCAGCCTCTTGTATTGTTAAGTTTTAAGAGTCTTTGTATACTTTGGATAAGAGTTATTTATCAGATATGTCTTTGCAAATATTTTCTCCCAGTCTGTGGCTTGTCTTCACATTCTTTTGAGTGTCTTTTGCAGAATGGAAGTCCTTAATTTTAATAAAGTCCAGCTTATCAATTATTTTTTTCATAGATCATGCCATTGATGTCATGCCTAAAAAGTATCACCTGTACTCAAAGTTATCTTAGTTTTCTCCTAATTTACCTTCTAGGAGATTATGGTTTTGCATTATTACATTTAGATCCATTATCTATTTTGAGTTAATTTTAGGAAGGTTGTAAGTCCTTGTCTAGAGTCTTTTTTTTTTCCATGTGATTGTGCAGTTGTTCCAGCACTATTTGTTGAAAAATCAATTTTTGCTCTATTGTATTGACTTTACTCTCTTGTCAAAGATCAATTGACTATACATACATAGGTCTATTTCTAGGCTCTCCACTCTGTTCCATTGAAGCGTTTGTTTATTCTTTTACAAATAGCCCACTGGCTTCATGGCTGTAGCTTTATAGTAAGTCTTGAAGTTGGGTAGTGTCAGTTCGTGACATTATTTTTCTCCTTCAATATTGCATTGACTATTCTGGGTCTTTTGCTTCTCGATATAACTTCATGTCTACGCCCACAAAATAACTTGCTGGGATTTTGATTGAGATTGCATTGAATCTATAGATCAAGTTGAAAAGAAACGACATCTTGACAACATTGAGTCTTTCTATCCATGAACATGGAATATCTTTGCATTTACTTAGTTCTTTGATTTCTTTTATCAGAATTTTTTAGTTTTCCTTGTATAGATATTATGCATATTTTGTCAGATGTATACCTAAATATTTCATTTTTTAGCACTAAGGGTAAATCTTTTCTTAAACATTGTAGTCTTTTACAGTTAAGGTAGATAAACTTCAGGAATATTATTAAGTGAGAAAAAGACCAAACCGTAGATATTCTGGAGAAAGATTTTTGACATTTATATGTATGACAAATACATGGTGTCTATACGTATATACGTGTGTTTGTCTCTGTGTGTGTGTGTGTGTGTGTGTGTGTGCGTGTCTCCAGAGAGAAACACGGTTTGGGTTCTAGATTTTTAATTGTCTCCCACTTAGGGCTTCTACAACCAAGGTTACAGGATTATAATACTTACAGTGTTATAATATGTTTTATTATATTTCACAGAGGAAATTGTATCCTTCTCTAACAACATTCATTTCTGCTTCTTTTAAGAGAGATCTTGGATACTTTAGCATATTTATTTTTCCAGTTCAACTTCAAATTTTTTTGTCAAGACCCACCCTGCCCCCAAACATCTCTTTGGGACTTTCACTTCAATTCATTAAATTTATGAAGTAACTTGGGAAGAATTGACATCTTTACAATACTAAACCTTCCCTTCAAGGAGTGTGGTATAAATTTCTAGTTCTTCAAATATATTTTTATGTCTCTCATTAAATTTCTGTAAATATGCCATGTTCAGGCACATTTCTTCATAAATCCCTAGATAGTTTATACTTTTTTTTTTTACAGTTGCCAAGAGGGTCTTATAGACACAGTTATACACAGACACACAAACACACATTCACACATATAAATACATTATTGTTGCTGGTATATAAGAAAGTTATTAGTTTTCACTTGTTTATTTGTAATGCAAGGCTATAACAAATTCTCATTCATTCTTATAGGATTTTAGACTAATATATGGTTGTATATTAGTAAAATATTTTTATGCAAATATTTTTATCTCTATTTATCCTATTCCTTTACCTAATTCTTGTTCTTGTTTTTATCTATCTCATCAACTTCACTTAAGCTCTTAGAAAATAAGAAAACAGAAGTGTTCATAAAGGGCATACTTTTGATATTCCTAATTTTAGTGAGGTATTTCCTTTTTACCATTTCATATAAGATTGACTCCTAGGCTGGTTTGAGATAAATATTATTTGTCATGTTTGGAAAATATTCTTCTCATTAAGTTTTATTTTTGTGTTTGTTTTGTGTCCTCCTTTAAATCAAGAATGGATACTGAATTGTATCAAATATCTTTTGAAGCACATTAATAAGAATGATAATTACAATAGCCATCCTTCACTGCGGGAGGACTATTGTCCCTCTCCTTTCTTCTTTGTTTTCTTCTCTGGGGTGTGCTGGCCTAAGTCACTGTCCTAGCCACACACGATGTGTTTTAGGCCTGTTCAACCTCAGGCTTTGGGAGCAAATGCTTTCTTTCTTATTATGCCTCAATTTATTTTTTGATACTAGAAAAATGGTCTTTGAAGTGGTATTTCCCAGAACATAGACAAAATTCTCTTATGTTTGCAAGACAACCAGACAGAGACCCCAAAACAACCTCTAAAATATTGGTCCCCTAAGTGGACTTTGGATGAAAATGTTAATGACCAGCATTAGGGGCAACAAAACAAGGCTAAAGAAAGAGAAATTTTCACATCTCTATTATTATTCCAGGCCTTGTGAACTCATCTCCATCACCCCCATCTTTTCCTCCTTTCATCTCCAGTTGAAAATCTGACAAGACAGAGAACAAAACCTCTACTTGTCCCTTTTTATTATATAGAGAAAATAATATGTATGTTGATGGGGTGGGTGCAAATACTCAGAGCTATGGGATGCCTGTGCATTAAAAAGGCCAAGCAAATCTTGGCCTGTATTTCACTTCCTAGTTTCTTATGTTTAGGTGGGTCAATTGGTTGAGAGATTATCTCTCTCTAACTTTGTCCATTTGTCTCTTTCTTCCCCATGTCTTTCTCTCAGCACATAAAAAGAAGTTACGCTTTTGCACTGTGATGAATCCAGTACTTGAGTCCCAGATTTTACAAGAAATGACTTTATTCAATAATAATGCTTAGTAATAGTACTTTTACCTGTTATTACTGCTATGCTTCCCTCAAGAAAGATGCCAGGAATAAGTAGGTGCATGATTTATGGGAAATGATACATCTAATGTTTTTACTTTCATTGTTATTTTTTCCAAGTGAAATCTGCTTTATACAGTAACAGTATTGTGCAACCTCTGCTTTTTTTTGTTTACACTTTCCAGGTTTTGAGATTTCTTAAGTCTTGCTTTTCATTTTTCTGAGATTTTTTGCTTATGGATCACTTTGGAACATAGCATGGAATATATGTTGTTTCTCTCTCTCTCTCTCTCTCTCTCTGTGTGTGTGTGTGTGTGTGTGTGTATCTTTTTATAGGGAAGTTTAACCTACTTACATTTATTCTCATAGCTGATTAGCTTGGTTGTCTGTTCTAGGCTCTGGATTTAATATTTTTTCCCCCTCAATGTTTCCCATGAGGTCCATGTTTAGCTATAATGGGAGAGCAGAAATATCATGGACAACTCATTGCATTCTATCAGGTGGTTCACAATTTCTATTTTCCTTATTACTGATTATCTTTATACTCATTTGACTGAGGTGCTATTATTCAGGCTTCTCAGTAAAGTTGCACTTTTTCCATTTGTATTTAAGAAGTATTTTGTAGAGAAATACTTTGAAATTATGTATAGATCATATTCTTCATAAAACTCTTTTTTAAATATTGCTGTCAACTAATCATTTTCCATATCATTCCATGGATTACAATCTGTTAACACTGTTATTTATTTTAATGCTCAGATCGTCCCCTCAATTTGGCAGTGGAAGTTCCTTTAAATTGCCGTCTGCATCCTTTTGCTGTATCACCATAATTTCTTGCACGGTAAGATGCTCAATGTTTATCATGTATTTTTCCTGCTCCAGTCCTGAATCAATCACTCCTCCAGGAAACCCTTTAAGTGGAGAATGGTATTTAGAAGCCAAAATCTGGGTGCCAGGTGTGCTCATTACTGTTGAGGTATTGCTGCTTTCCAGCATTCTCATTGGACAGAGCCAGCAAATATATGTAAACACATATACACACAAGCACACAAACATTTTTAATGGGCAGAGTCTGATGGCAGTGCCAGCATCCAGGTATCCACCCACGGCATGCAACAGAAGGACTTTGGCAGAATTACTTTGGGAGGGCAGGAGGCAGGAGAGAAGCCAGTAGCTTTCCTTGGCATAGTGAGGAATATTACTTGAAACAGAGCCAGGTTGATTTGGGAAATAACTGTTCTGGGAGCCTTGAAGTCTGAAAAGGTGAATCGGGAATCCATTTAGAGGGTCTGTGGCATTGAAAAAATATGATTAGCGATGTGGAGGACCAGGTTGAGAAATAGAATGTTGAGGCAAAGGACAATAATCAGAAAAAAAAAGTTGACCACTTAAATGTATAGGCAACAGAGATCCACCAAAGAACAAACCATATGAAGTGGAACAGAAATAATACAGAAAGACAAAGGGGTTCAATAAACAGTACACTGGGCTGTGATTTGCTACTAAGTGGGAGAAGTCTACTACTGTTATGCTAGCAGGGGATGATGTAAAATTTTTTACCTACACACTTTGCTTTTTTCCCCCGAGTTTTCTTTACTCCTTTAATGCTTTCTTCTTAAGTTGCTATTGAACTGTCTATCAGCTAGTTATCAAGGCGGCCCAATAACATTGTTAGATCTTAGCAATCTTCTCTTGTATAGCCATCAGATAGGGAATAGAGGTCATCACTGAGATTTTTCACTGACCAATGAATGGGCCTCGCCTGAGCCCAAACACTTAGCCAGCTAGAATTGTGGAAAAGTCTTCAACCTGTTTAAGGAAGTTTTAGATTCTTCACAGTTATATGATCCATCAAAAATAAATAAATCAGTATATTTTAGAATTTTCAGAGTAGGAGTTTTTGACTTTCACAATAGTCACCCAATGCCCTTTTAGCATCCCAGGTGGAGATATTTTGAACTAATCAAATATTGGAATTACAGTAAACAGTTTAGGAGAGTCTGTGAGTATAGTAGTAGCTGAGCAGGGTGTTACTGCTTTTTAAAAATATCTCAAAGGTCCACATGTGTAAAAATATTTACTCTCATTTTAAGCATTCTTTTCTGGGTCTCTGTGGAGTTGTGAGCTTTGAGACACAAAGGAAGGAAAAGAGAAGTAAACAGTTTCTACAGAAAGTAAAAGACTAATAATTCTGAAACCATCTTCCTCCCTAGGGTGAAAATTGGGGTCTTCAGCTGAGAACCTGTAGTGGAAAAAACAGCAGTTAAACCATCTCCCTTTTGCAATTGTCTCTCATTTCCGAGACCACGCTGTGTGGTAATTCTAAAACCTCTGAATGGAAGTTGCGGCCATTGTTATGTAATCCCTCTAAGCCATCAGTAGCACCTTTAGCTCCCCGTTTGGTTTTCATAATTCTAAATATACGATTACATGAGCGACAGAGCTAGATGAGAAGTCCCCAAATAATGAAATCCAAGAAGGGAATGGCTGGCTGCAACCTTGGCTAATGCCAGAGTCTTTTTGTTGATCCAAACATCATCCTCCATGTCTCCCCCTCCTGTTAGTCCAGGAACTAACCCATTGAAGCAGAAGTTACTTTGTGACTTTATCTATAACAAGCAGCACAATGTGAGCATTTAGAATGCACATCTAGTTTTCAGTATGTCAAATCTAAAACTTTTCACCACGTTACAATAAATCAAAAGGAAGCAAATCAGTGAAAAACAAATGTTGGGGGTAAAAATATTGAAAAAGTTTCTCTGTAGTTATGTGGAAACATTTTTTGCTCGGTCAGTTATCAGCAGATGGATGCGTATCTTGAGTAATTTAAGCAAAGCCAAACTGTACTTGTCCAATACATGACTATTTCCTATTTTGGGGTCTAGCTTAGATGACCCTGTCTGTTGCTTTCGAGTTCTGATTTTCATAAAATCAAATTCCTCATCTCATCTTTGGACTTTCTTCTTTGGGAGCCAATGCTGATTGCCTTCCTTCTGGGTAAACTAATATTTTTGGGGTGAGGGGATGCAGGGATAATGTGTTGGTAGCAAGGATTTTTAAATAGTGAGGCCTCAGGGCCACTTCCAAAGACAGAGAACTTGAGCTCTTGAGGTGGAAAGGAAGCTCGGTGAGGAAGGTAGGGGTCTGTCTCTACTTATGCCCCAAGTTCATTGAACCCTTATCTTTTCTGGATAAACCTAGAGTAAGCAGCCAATCCCCCGATCCTAGGAGCTCCCTTAGAACCGTAGGGCTATCGGAGCTAGTGGGCTGGGAATTAGCAATGGGGTTAAATAAACAGATAAAGTGCTGACATTGGTTATATGATTATTATGTTGAAGTTTTTACATGCATTAGCCTCTCGAATGCTTACCACAACATCATGTTATTACTGAAGGACGGAGGAGTACAATAGATATAAACCCACATGTTCCAGAGCAGGGCTGCCTTAAATGAGCTCAATGGCACAGATTTCTCATCTGTGAAATACAAGTGAAACATCAGCCCTAAGTGCTCATACCCAATTTACAGACAAGGCAACAGAAGTTTAAGACTTGACTCGTGATCTCATGATAAGTAAATGCTGAGATTTAAGCCCAGGGAGTCGAAGTCTCTATACTTGACCATGATTCTATCTGGCCTGTGGCAGTTACATTTATAAATTGTTTTCTCCTTTTTAATTTTCTCACCCTGAAATAGTATCTATGGCTGTGCTTCTACCACTGGGATATAATAAGATGGTTCTAGTGGAATGAAACAGCTGTCTATACATTTAGGTCAGCTATTCCCAAAGTTTTTCAGCTCCTAAGCCCCTTCCCAGAATAGATCCCATAGATTTCCTGAGTATGAAGTGTGAAAGGCTTCTTGCTCACATCTGGGATGTGGTATGTCTTTAGCCACTGCTGCATAATAAGTTACAACCAAACTTAGTAACTAAAACAACAATATGCATTTATTACTCACATGTCATTTGAGTATATGAACCCAGGAGCAGCTTAGCTTGGTGCTTCTGGTTCAGTGTCTCTCCTGAGGCTGCAGCCAGGATGTCAGCCTGAGCTGCAGGCACCTGAAGGTGACTGGGGCTGGAGAAGCCACTTTCCAGATGGCTTGCTCATGTGGCTGTGGGCAGGAGGCCTCAGCTCCCCACCACATAGACCACTCTGTAGAGCTGCATGACTATTTTCATGATTTGGCAGCTGACTTTTTCCAGAGCAAGTGATCTGAGAAACAGAGGGCAAGGCAGAAGCCACAACGTCACATGCTGTTACTTCTGCCGTATTCCACTGGTCCCACAGACCAGCACTGGTATCATGTGAGGAGACGGGGGTGGGGGCTTATAACAGGGACTACACAGGAGGTGGGGCTTATTGGAGTCCATCTTAGAAGCTGATCTTCTGTCTTATCCTTGTGGGTATAGTCATTGATTGCAAGTGAAAGATAATTGACCTACATAACCCCACATTTTCCTAAAAATTGTTACGATACTTCATTGTACATAGCATATTGTGGGTCAGTTTTCTCTCCCGAAAGTGGAGAGGATGTCATTTAAACAGGTGGTGACCCTTCTTCACACACCTCTTCTTCCTTAGACTGAGATGATCAAGGAAGGAGATCACCTGAAGTGAGTCAGCTTTCAGGGCAAGGGAGGTGGAGTAGATGGAGGAGGGCACAGCACATATGGTATCTGGAGAAAGAAAGACTGGCATTCTTATGGTAGCTCCTTATGACCGAAGATAAATAAAGATGGCATTGCACCCACGGAGTGCCCATAAAGTCTGGAAACATAGGTGAATATGCATAACGTTGTCAAAGGCATATTCACTTTGTGGAAGAAACTATGTTTCCAGGATTTATGGATACACACTATTTTTTTTTTAGACGAAATCTTGCTCTGTCACCCAGGCTGGAGTGCAGTAGCTCTATTCCAGTTCACTGCAACCTCCGCCTCCTGGGTTCAAGTGATTCTCCCACCTCAGCCTCCCAAGTAGCTGGGATTACAGGTGCTCACCACCATGCCTGGCTGATTTTTATGTTTTCAGTAGAGATGGGGTTTCGCCATGTTGGCTAGGCTGGTCTCAAACTCCTAACCTCAAGGGATCCACTCACTTCGGTCTACCAAAGTGCTGGGATTACAGGCTTGAGCCACCACACTCGGCTTTTTGTTGTTGTTGTTTTAAAGACAGAGTCTTGCTCTGTTGCCCAGGTTGGAGTGCAGTGGAGCGATCATGGCTCACTGCAGCCTCAACCTCCTGGGCTCAAGAGATCCTCCTGCCTCAGCATCCAGAGAGGTGGAACTACAGACGCATGTCACCATGCCCTGCTATTTGTTTATTTTTTTGTAGAAAGGGGGTATCTAGCTATGTTGCCCAGGCTGGTCTTGAATTCCTGGCCTCAAATGATCCTTCTGCCGTGGCTCCCAACACACACATTTAAAAAATGCATTAAATAGAAGTTTCAGGAGGCTTTGATGCTCAAAACAAATAAGATGCATTTAACATGGGCATCTTATTTGTTTTGAGAGTCAAAACCTCCTGAAACTTCTATTTAATGCATTTTTTAAATGCATTGATATCAAAGTTAACTGGGGAAGACTCTCTTCCACAATTTTTAATCATTTAGCCTATACTTTACATTTTCTTCTTTTTTAACTAGGTTTAATTGCTTGAAATTTAATGCATTTTAGACTTGTAGTCTCCCTTGTTTCATGTCTGCTTGTCTTGGAAAAATGTTTGCATATAAAGTGAATTCTGTCTTAGGGACCTGTTTTGCTGTATCTAGTCTTCCCTGCATATGATCAGAGTGCAGAGCCTACCTCATTCCCTCCTCCCTTCTCTAACCCTCTGTCTGCCCACAGGCCCAAGCAAGGAGGAATGTAGTAAGGGTTCCTTTTGATTAAGGGGGCTGGACTGCATCCTACAGAGAGCACACAATATCAAATTGCTAGACTGCAGAATGCCAGGGAAAACCACTGTTGCTGGAGGACTAACTATATTGCAATTTCAAGAGACAGTCCCAGCCCCTTGTTGCCCATGGTCTTCATGCTGCATGATAAGAATCTCTAGGACAAAATCCTAAAAGATCCTGTTAGATTCTACTACCTACTGCTGAATGAGTAGGACTTCTTGAACTGATCCTGCTGGGTTTGTAAACCTTGATTTCTTAATATTTTTGTTTTGGGTGCCCTTTTAAAAATGAGTCATCAAGAGTCTAAAATATAACCAGCTGTTTGGAATGTACGAACATGGGTTATTATATTAACTCCAAAATGTAGAGAGGCAAATTGTAGGTACGTAGTTTCATTTCGAGATCTGGTTCCTTCGGGTCTTTCTTTCCTTCTTCCTGTCTCCAGTTTCCCTTCCTAACACTAACTCAATTATTTCCCAGGGCCAAACTAAATTGTACTCTTTGTCAGCCCGTTTACCTCTAAAGAAGCCTGTCTTTTTTCTTAGCCTGTGGACTTCATGTTTCATTCAAATCTACTCTTAGAAGCTTCTGGACATCCTTGTCAGTAAAGCCCTCTGGTTTTCCTGGACCAGAAATTTCCCTAATTGCCTCCATAAGTAGAGTGACTTGTTCTCCTGGGACAATTCCACTTTGTGTGTGTTGTTTTGTTGTGATCATTAACAGTGGCCTTCTTCAGTCACAAAGGTGTTTTAGTTTGGACAATAAATTATACAATCACTTTACTTATAAGGTGCCTTTCTTATTAGTACACAGGATAAAATACTGGGCAGGCAACTGTGGGAGGTGCTTATTGAGATCCTGTTTCCTAGCAAAATAGAACAATATATCTCATGTAAAATTTTAATCAATCCATGCTTTGGGGCTAATATCATCTCCCTTTTTCTAATGAGGAAGTGAAAGCTCAGAGAGGTTAAGTAACTTGCCTAAGGACACTGCAGAGATTATGACCTGGACCCAAACTTTCCTCCCTTCATAGACCACTTTTTCCACGTGTCCTCTGTCACCACTGTCATCCTAGTCAACACGGACACAAAACCAGACTTTTTCTTTCTTCCTTTTTTTTTTCTTTTTTGAGGCAGAGTCTCACACTCTGTCACCCAGGCTGGAGTGCAGTGGAGCGAACTCGGCTCACTGAAACCCCCGCCTCCCGGGTTCAAGCGATTCTCCCTGCCTCAGCCTCCCGAGTAGGTGGGATTGCAGTCACCAGTCACCGTGCCGGGCTAATTTTGTATTTTTGGTAGAGACAGGGTTTTGCCATGTTGGCCAGGCTGATCTCAAACTCCTGACCTCAGGTGATCCGCCTGCCTCGGCCTCCCTAAGTGCTCCCTAAGTGGCTCCCTAAGGCGTGAGCCACCGCACCTGGCCCAGACATTTTCTTTCTCTGAGACATCCTTTGTTATTGTTGTTGTTACTCTCACTTTTGTTTTTCCTCTAACTCCTGAAGACAACCATCAAGGTATTCCTCATCTTCCACTGATCTCTGTAACATGCGGTGTGCAGCATACAGCAATGCATGTAAAATGAGTTCTGCCTGCCTGCCATGATCTAGAGAATGTGCTCAAGGAATCTTAGTTAGAAACAAGGTTGCCCTACACTCCTCTGCAGCTAGTTTCCTCTTCAGAACCAAGAGAGGTCTCTAGAGGGAATCCTGAACCCTCAGCAATTTCAACGACTGTAATTTGCAACAGGGATGGGCAAGAGTTTGTAACAGGTGAGATATCATATTAAATAGTGGGAAAGTAATTTAAGTCATTTTTCCCTCACTGCCTCATCTGTGAACCAGGAGTAAAGACTTCCTTAGCTCACAGAGCTGTAACTGACATTATATGCTCAGCACAGGGTCTGATACAAAGTAAGAGCTCATGAAATATGTGATTGCCTTTCCTCTTTATCCTTTAAATGTTTGCTACTGTATTTTCATGCACCCTGAGGGGTTTTGGGGAAAGGAGAGAAATAAATATGAGTTGTGAAATTTGTAAACAAAATTAGAAAAAAATTATTTTTTCATTCAAAGAAAATAGCCCTTGGCTTTGTACAGCAAATATGTGGGCCAAGACCCTTTTTTGGCCCCCTCAAGCCCTGGACAAATTTGGTTTACTCAATATGGAGACAACTTCCTTGCGGAATACAAGGTTAGTGCGGGCTCCCTGGGCACTGCTTCCTACCAGGTGAGGCCCATGGGGACTCGGACAGTGAAAAGGGGTCTATTTACTTTTACATTTTCGATCACAACAGTTGATGGGCAAGAGTTAGGTGGGATGGCCTGTGGTCAGTCTGACCTCATCTGTGTACTGTCTGACCTCATCTGTGTACACTGACACTGTCATTGTCCCCAGAGTTTCTATGGAGGTAACAGAATGTGAGTTTTGAATGTGCCAGCCTGCCTTATTCAGAGGCTTGTGAGAAGCCATCTCCCTTTCTGAGAGGTCTCGCAGAGGCTCAGGAGCAAGTATGAATTGAGGCTGAATCCCTGCATCCAAGGGACGGGAGCGGGCAGTGTAGGTGGCCGAGCAGAAGCCAAGAGCAGAGCCCAGGTCAGAGTTTGGAGGAGGAGGGAGGCAGCTACAGTCAGACAGGAAGGGTGTAGACTTCAGAGTCTCCGGGCCTGCCAGGCGTGCCCTGCAGTGCATGAAGTCTCCTGGCAGCTCCAAACAACAGCTAGTCCTATGCCATGGATAACATTTCATTTCCCAGAATTCCTCTAAGGAGACATGATCCTGATAGGAAACTCTGATGTGAGTTCATACAGAAGGTAGGATTTGGAGACCAGGTGTGTCTATTGGAAATCATCACACTTTTGTGAGGATTAAATGAGATATGTGTGAGGTGCTTAGACAGTGGTGGGCTCGATGGGGAGTGCTACGCAGAAATTTGCTACACCTCATTGCTGCTGCTTATGTTGTTACTATCATCACTCTTAGTCAGTGACTGGTGCTCCTTCTGTTGTCCTTTTTAACTTTTCTACTGCTAATATGGAAATGCTTTTTTTGTTTTCTTTTTGCATTAATTAATTTATTATTATTATTACTATTATTTTGAGACTGAGTCTCCCTCTGTCACCCAGGCTGGAGTACAGTGGTGCAATCTCGGCTCACTGCAACCTCCACCTCCTGGGTTTAAGAGATTCTCCTGCCTCAACCTCCCAAGCAGCTGGTATTACAAACATGCCAAGTAATTAGCCACCACTCCTGGCTAATTTTTATATTTTTGGTAGAGATGGGGTTTCACCATATTGGCCAGACCAGTCTCAAACTCCTGACCTCAGGCGATCTGCCTGCCTTGGCCTCCCAAAATGCTGGGATTACAGGTGGGAGCCACTGCACCTGGCCTTTTTACATTAATTTAAACTATACAAAGTTCATGAATAATCTCCTGATAGATTTTTTTAAATATTGTAGATAAAACAGAAGCCTTTACTGCTCCAAGTGTTGTATCTTTCCCATCTCCAGAGAAATAACCACAATTTTCCATTTTCAGTATGTGTGTATATATTTTTCCAGAAAGTATACTCACAGGATATTCACAGGGGTATATTTATACTCCCGTACATAACAAGGAGTGTGTATTTATATACAGATATTTTGACATACAGCAAATGCCTGCATAGCACTCTCCATCATGCCGACCATGGTGCTAAGCACCTCACACATATCTTATTTAATCCTCACAAAAGTGTGAGGATTTCCAACAGGCACACCCAAGGCCCGGAATCCTACCTTCTATATAAACTCCCATCAGAGGATATGTGCATATTTATTTCTATATAAAAGGAATACATATACACACACAGGCACTGTTCTCTTTATGCACACACACGCATAGGAAATAGATGGCATTGTTACTTGTGTATATGTCTTTTTAATAATTGTTAAATATTGAGCTACCAGTCTGTAACCTGCTTTTTGACTCAGTAATACATTTAGAAGATGCCTCTGTATTGACTTAAAAAGATCCACTTCCTTCCCTTAAACTGCTATGGAGTAACCTACAGAATGGCTGTAAATAATTTGATTTGACACTCCACTGCTGAAGGAGATTTAGGTTGCTTCAACTTTTTCCTGATTACAAGTTATACTGCCAATAAATATCCTTGCCTACGTGAACGAGGGCTTCTGTAGGGAACTTCTGTACCACACAGGATACATTGCACTAAGTTGAAATATAAATGAGCAGCAGAGAGAAAATATTTGCAACATATATAACAAGCCGTGACATATATTGCAGTTCTGGATTATGATCCAGAATCATATAAAGAATGCTTACAGTTCAATAAGGAAAAGGCAGAAAGAACCAAAGAAAACAATGAAAAATGGGTAAAGGGCACAAACAGGACATTCTGAGAAGAGAAAATTAAATGATTGATAAATATATAGAAAAATGATCTTCCTTTCTTGCCAACAGGGAAATACAAATAGTAACAGAATATCTTTCTTACACTACTGTCACAGAAATTAATATCCTGATGCTATCCAGTGTGTATAAGAGTTTGAGGAAGCAGGATTTATTTATTTATTTATTTATTTATTTATTTATTTATTTAACTAAATCTTGCTCTGTCGCCCAGGCTGGTGTGCAGTGGCGTGATCTCGGCTCACTGCAAGCTCCACCTCTCAGGTTCACGCCATTCTCCTGCCTCAGCCTCCCGAGTAGCTGGGACTACAGGTGCACACTGCCAAGCCTGGCTAATTTTTTTTTTGTATTTTTAGTAGAGACAGGGTTTCACCGTGTTAGCCAGTATGGTCTCAATCTCCTGACCCTATGAACCGCCCACCTGGGCCTCCCAAAGTGCTGGGATTACAGGCGTGAGCCACCGCTCCCGGCCAGGAAGCAGGTTTTCTTATCCACCACTGGTAGGAGCATAATTTGACATTCACTACATTTTTTTTCCATTTATCTTTTATTTAATTGTATGCTTAAATTTATTTTTTCTAACAAATAATTGCATATATTTATAGGATACAATGTGATATTTTGATATATGTATACATGGGAGAAAGATGAAATCAAACTAACATATCCATCGTCTTACCTACGTTTTTATGGTGAGAATGTTCAAAATCTGCTCGTTTAGCAATTTTGAAATATGTGTTATTATTAACTATGGTCATCATTCTGTGCAATAGACCACTAAAATGGATTCCGTCTGTACAATAGAAACTTTAAAATCTTTGACCAGCATCTCTCCTTTCCCGTCCTGCACACTCCCCAGCCTCTGAGTTTTAAAGCAGGACACCCAGGGGCCCAGCAAGCCTCCTGCCCCGACTGCCAAATTCCCTTCCACCTGCAGATTCATGGTTCCTTTCAATGTGCCCCTTTCAGCCCTTTCAGGGGCTCTGCACAGTGGGGAAGTGTGGGGAGGGAAGACTTGATCTGCCTGGAGGCAAATACCAAATGCCCAAATACCAAATAACTGTTCTCCTCCCAATCCCAGGCCCTGTGGCGGATAGCTAATCACCCCTCATTCCTTCCCCCCAGGGTAGAATTTTTCTCGAGATTCCTCCGGGATCCCGTTATAGTATAGCTTCTTTCATCCTCTCTATGCCTCCTCCACCAACATGTTCAAGGCAGACTCCCTGAGTTCAAGTCTCACCGTGTGACTGTGAGTCCCTTGTCTAACTCACCTAGATTTCCTCCTCTACCTAATGGGAGGCTATTCAGGGCACCTGCCTCATGGGCTGGCGGTGATTACATGATGAACTACGTCTTTAAAACATCAGAAAATGGCCTGGCATAAGCAACAGCTCGACAATGTTAGCTCCATCAACTGTCTCAAGCCTATCCGTGGATGAGGTTTAAATTATTTACTGGGAAACTCCTAATCCCGCCTCTCCCCGGTAAAGCAAATGCAGTGGGATCTGGGGAAGGAGATGAAAGCAAAGGGAGTATTCCTACCCAGCATGGGCCTAGTGCTCCTTGCTACTTCCTCCCGTTAAGTTTCAACTTTCTTTAGGTCATTATGTCTTACTTTTTCCATGTACCACAAACCACATAATAGGACTAATGACTTGTATACCATGCGCTTTAAACATGTAAGGTATGTGTTGATCACACAATGGGTGAATACTTGAGGGCTGGCAGGAGCAGGAGAAGTGAGGTACAGAGCTTCTTGTGAAGAGAAAAAGACAATTTGGTATAAGGCAAGTGGAAATACAGTGGGAGGAGGAGGAAAGGTGGTGAGAAATGACAGGGGACAAAGGCATGCTTCAAAGTTCAGTGATTGACGTTAAGTGGGGTAGGGGACAAATACTTGCCGAGCACTTGCTCTGTGCGAGGCATGTACTGGGCGAGTTCCTGTATGTCACATGTAACCCTCACAACAATAATGAGATCGTTTTGGTCAAACTCATTGCTTGTGTTTGTTTGCATTTGTTTTGTTTTGAATGAAGAAACAAGGCTATTCAAACGTACCTCTGACTGATCCTCGATACTCTACTACACCTGTTTTCTAAGAAACCTTCTTGAGAACTGTAGTTAGG
The DNA here is from genome assembly GCF_000951045.1 of Mandrillus leucophaeus. Taxonomy (NCBI): domain Eukaryota; kingdom Metazoa; phylum Chordata; class Mammalia; order Primates; family Cercopithecidae; genus Mandrillus; species Mandrillus leucophaeus. The sequence continues at coordinate 1,371,956 of NW_012105054.1, read as the reverse complement.
GGACAGTAGATTACATGTAAAATCAAAAATGGAAGAAAAAATTAAGTTAATTCTCTGGCAACAGCAGGATGAAAGCACTTTTGTGCACCAATGATTAGCAGATGTTGATTTGGGGTTGCAGTTATTGATAGAAGAGGAAAGTGGGCAAAGGGTTAAAAGAGAGAAGCAAAGTGGGGATAGGGAATTTAGGAATCGTTTACTAAGAAATCTACGAGAGAAAAATGAGAAAATGCAAAATGCTTGAAGCAGTTTTAAGCAAGTTGGAAGCAGATTCCCCCAAAAAGCCAAGTAGGTCAGAGTAAGGTGAAAGAGAAAGTGATCAAAGCCGTTACAGAGGAAAATAAGAACCGACAGCCATGGGTTTGAGTTGAGGACGTGTCTGAATAGCCATCTGCTAACCTTACCCTGAAGGAGAATGGCCCAAACTTCATGTTCACTTACTAAGGACAGAAGGACTAGATGATTTCGTAGACACAATGGTATTGACAGAGGGTGTTATTTCAGTAGATTTATTATGTCATTTTCCAAAACCAAAGGCACAGTGTGGTGCTTGAAATAGAGTTTTTCAGAAGAATCTGATTTTCGGTGGCACAGTGTTCCCTGGCGCTGTGGTAGTCGAGCAAAGGGATGTTTGGTTGTCATTACCGGGAGAGAAAATTGTAGCTGATTTCAAATGGAAAGATGCTGATGGCATGAAAGCAGCAACCCCCAAGCAGCTACAGCTCCTCCACTTTTGATGCTACAAAAAGGAAATCAGTACTATCCACTGGCATAGGAAAATTTTCTTACCTTCTAAACTGGTTCCCTTTGCTCTTTCTGTGAAAATGCCACACAGTCCGTAACCTTCTAATGTCCACATTGCTGGGAATTATTAGGAGGACAAAAGTTCCCAGGACAAGGTTTCACGCTTTATGCAAACACAACCTCATTTCTATTATTTTCCTTTTAACCCTGAGCAATTAAGCTGGAAACACAAACATGAATTTTCTTTGTGATGACTTTGCATGTCCTCTGACATGAACCTCATTCTCTTTGGGATCAGCAGAACCCTTACTGTCATGTACGAATATCTTTGTTGCACTCTTCCACTCTTGCATGACTAAGTCATTTATTAACTGGATAAAATGCGAAGTTTGATTGTATAAGGCTAGAGTTGAAGTCCTGAATTAACATTTCTTGTCTAAAACAAAACTCTAAATTACAATTACTGGTTTGAGGAACATGACTTGCTCTTCTCCATGCCAGATCTCCTTGAGGGTTATTGCTGCACATATGTGGGTGAGAAAGGGTTTAAGGAAGTGGATAGATTTTTTTTTCCACCTGTAACCCAAAAAGCATCCTGCAAATAACTGTGACCTAGTGTAACAAGAGATTTGGAAAGAGAATAAGAAGGATGTTAAGAGAATATGAGAGGAGAATGAAAGCGGAAAAAAAATGTAGAAAGGTTCCAGAAACTTTGGTTTTTATTTTTAGTACTCGAAGGTATCTGCAGATTTTCTTGTAATAACTTGGAAATAACTAGAATTAAACTGCCATCAGAGAAAGGAACACTGAATGGTTCAGAGGTTATATAAATACCTTATAGAGAAAGATGTTACCTGATCCTCATCCTCATTAACTCTTTACCTGATTCATGAAATTAACATGACTAAAGAGAAAACAAGTTACTCATATGTGGGATCTAGAAAAAGTTGAACTCATAGAAATAGGAGAAGGATGGTCACCAGGAGTCAGAGGTTGAAGTAGGGGAAATGGGGAAATGGTGGCCAAAGGATACAAACAAGTTATAAGATGAGTCAGTTCTGGAGATCTGTTATACAGCTTGATGATATAGTTAATAATACTGTATTATATACTTAAAATTCTCTAAGACAATAAATCTTAAGTGTTTTTACCACACAAACAAAAGGTAACTACGCGAGGTGATGGATATGTTAATTAGCTTGATTGTGGAAATCATTTCACAATGTATACATACATCAAAACATCACATTGTACACCTTTAACATATATTATTTTTATTTGTCAATTATACCTCAATAAAACTAGGGAAAATATAAGCTTAAAAAAAAGAAGAGAAAAAAAGTCAATCCAGGGGGATGATGAGAGAGATTGACCAGCCAAGAACAAATGAGTTACTAGGACACATAGTCAGTGTCACTGGAGGAATATGTGGGGAGATGGAATAGTAACTGAAGGATTTTGAAGATTCCAGTCCCACTGGCAAGACTACAGACTACTCTCCATGTGGGGACAGACACAGGGTATTGTAACCAATGGAGTTCCAAGACTGCTGAGCTTTTGGCAGATCCAACCCTGTGGTGAAATGGATTTTTACCAGATCTTTTCAAAGGTTCCATTCAAATTACTCTTCTTTATTTGCTTTCATGTTCACCCAAAATACCCTCTAATTATGCCCTTCGTCCCTGGGAAACTAAGCCTAAGGAGTGGAGTGACTATGCCCTGACCTTGCAGACTTTGAACATGGAAATGCTTGCAGTCGTTTGCATCATACATTAATTGATTTGCGTATTGCTATGTTATTACAATGAGACAAGCAATACGTATATGGAATCATACAGATGACAAGAATCCCTCTTTATGTGACACTTACTTCCATACAATTGATATGTTGGCATTCTTGTACATGACTCAGTCTGTCCAAGAGAGTGGATATGTCATCAGGGTGTTTGCAGAATCAAGCGTCTCTGCCTATATGTTTGGACTAGACTCAGAACCACGGAAAATTTCCAAAAGCAAGTGCCTCCCTGCTAGAGTTCTCTCAGAAGACCATCAGCTGACCTCTCAAGCTCTGAAAGCAAAGAGTTAAACTGTGCCCAAAGCAATGCTCAAGCCTTGTTTCTTCTAATGCAGGGAAGGGGCTGAAGCTATAAATGTGACAGATACCATATGAATGCAGTGCCTGGGCTTGACGGAACATCATCCATTCTTCTACAGAATCATTACTAAGTATACAGGTTGTTAGCTTATATTTAGAAAGCCATGTGCAAAACACTGGGCAAAGGCCTTTATATGCATCATTTCATATATCCTTCATAACAATTATAAGAGAAGGCTACCTTATTGCCCCATCAGGGATTTACCTCTACTTTGATCATGACCCTTCTCCAGTGGAATTTCTGATTTTTCTGCTCCTTCTCCTTTCACAGATGTTTAATATTTATCTTCACTTAGACTTCTCCCAAATCTTACCACCCTTATAGATACTCTACTCACATCTTTATGAGACTCAAAACCCTTCTACATTCTTTTTATAAATCCATACTCGCCTGGACTTCTGCATTTATGCTATCGCCTACGAATAATGAAACCAGAACCCAGAAAAATTGTGAGTGTTTTCTAAGTAGCACAGTGGTGCCACCAGGCATTGAACACACTAGGCTGCCTTTTGCCAGAACCCATGTGCCTACAGAGTCTCTTGTTGTAATGACTCATTTCTTTTCTTTCTTTTTTGACGCCTTTGGTTAGAGAATGATACCATTCAAGTTGGTGGCTCCTGATCAACCTAGTTGACCAAACCACTCCATCTATGTCAGAGGGATGCTCTGCTCCCTGGTGCATTTGAGTCTTCCCAAGCTCACTATGGCTGGGGGGAAGGCTTCATGCACCACCAGTAAGAAGAGACATTGCCATACTGACTGATATGCACACTGTGTGTGCAGAAGAATGCAAATACCAATATCACTTTATGTGAGGTCCACTGCTCTGTTATTTTCACCTGGACTTTAGCCCATAATTTCATTGCCATCAGGGATTTACCTCTACTTGGATCATGGCCGTTCTCCAGTGGAATTTCTGATTTTGCTTCTTTTTCTCCTTTCATAGAGGTTAAATATCTATCTTCATTTACAATTCTCCCAAACTTCATTGTCCTTATAGGTACTCTACTCTCCTCATTTTAAGACTCAAACTCTTCTACATTCTTTTTATAGATCTGTGCTCACCTGGGTCTCTACATTGATACTGCCTCCCTCAAATACAGTCCCAGGACCTGATGTGCTCCGTGCACCTCCAAATGAATGATGAGCAGGTTTCCAAAAATTGTGTTGCTATGACACAACTCGCAGGCAAACAACACTTGAGTGTACATGACTAATGTCAGAGAGCCTTCCCCTTCTCAGAGACAGACATTTGACTACTGTCTGGAAGTACAGCTGGAAGAGAATACACAGGAGAGCCTGTTTTATAGGTATGAAAATGGGCCCACTGAAGCCATTTGATTTGCTCCTTGCTAGCTAATTGACAGGTGAATATAGAAAGTGTTGAACACATATTTATTGAATGAATACATGAATGCAATAATGGATGATGAATACACGCTTGACCACTGCCTCCATCTAGTACATTCTAAAACATAAACCATATATCTCTTCCTGCTTGCAACCCTCCATCAGCTTCCAATTATTCTTGGTATAAAACAGAGATACTTTACCATGACCTCTAGGGACATTTGTGATCCCTGACTGCCCATCAGACCCAGTCTCCTTCATTCCATTCCAATTCTACTGACTTTGTTGCTCTTCAGATATTCCAAGTGAATTCCCATTTCAGGTCTTCATGGACGTTAGCCCTATTTCCTGGAATAATTTTCCCTCAGACCTTCATGAGACTTAGTGCTTTAGCTCATCGGGTCTCTGCTCCACATCACCCCTTCACACAGGTATCGTTTATGTCTGTCTTTCCTACTCAAACATGACAGGTTTCATGACATGGCCTGCCCTAGTTATATCTCCTGGACCTGCATCTCTAACACAGTGCACGGAACACATTTATGCCCAATCAACATGTGTAGAATAAACTAATGAAACCACATTGCCTCCACAATAAAATATTATATGATCTTCTGAGACGGTGGCTACATCAACTTATAAATAAACATTATGCATTAGTATACAAGAAAGTGAGGTCATCAGATATCAAATACAGAAATATGGCCATTCACAACTGTTAGCTTTAAGGTTAGAGATTTATTCAATTTGAAGCTATCACAAGCTTGGAAACTAAAGAATACATGTATTTCTACAAGCATTGGGGTGTGTAATAGCTTGCATCACATGTAGAGAGCAATGACACTTAATTTCCAACATAGATGCCTTTAAAAAATTGTGAGGCCTACTCTCATACATTTTTAAGGGCACCATATAATGTTTACTATAGGCAAAATGTTGTACATCAGATCTCTGAAAATTCGTCTTGCATAATTGAGACTCTATGCCCTTCGAACAGAAACTCTCCATTTCCTCCTGCCCCCAGCCCCTGGTAAACAACATTCTACTCTCTGTTTCTATGAGTTTGACTATTTTTGATACTTTTGATACCCTAAGTGGATTCATGCAGTATTTACCCTTCTGTGATTGATTGGCTTATTTTAGTTAGCATAATGTCCTCTGGGTTTGCACGTGTTGTCACGTCTTGCAGGACATCCTTCTTTTTAAGGCTGAATAATATTCCATTGTGTGTATGTACCACATGCTCCTTACACAGTCATCTGTCAATGGATATCTAAGTTGTTTCCATAACTTGACTATTGTGAATAGTGCTGCAATGAACATGAGAGTGAAGCTGTTTCTTTGAGATCCCGAATTCAATTATTTTTGATATATACTTGGAAGTGAGGTTACTGGATCACATGGTTGTTTTTAATATTTTTGAAAAATCTCCATACTGTTTTTCCATAGTGGCTGCACCATTTTGCATTATCACCCATAGTGTACAAGATTCCAATTTTTACATATCTTTGCCAACACTTATCTTTTTTTAAATACAATAGCCCTCCTAATAGGTGTGAAGTGATGTCTCAGTGTGGTTTGATTTACATTTCCCTGATGATAAGTGATACTAAACTTACATTTTCATTTACTTCTTGGCCATTATCATTGGTTCTGGTGCACCTATAGAGACCAATTTTCCACTGGTTATGAAGGAATACCAGTCCCATTTTCTTAAAGTTACAGCACATCTCTCTTCTAGATGGCCTTGACCCCTGTACATCCAGGAACATCTGCTTAGAATGAATCCACTTAGTTTGTATTTATTTATTCAACCTAGAGCCTTCTCCCCCATAATTTCTGCTGGCCACCCTTGAGGGTTCCAGGATAAGGAAGGCAAGACCCCTGTTCTGGAGGAGCACCCATGCATGAGCATGTACAAGTCTGGGGAAGAAAGTCGAGTGGGGAGTAGTAGACACACATGGCAAATACAGTTTCCTTTTGTTGCCCCAAGCCTCATTTCCTGTTTCATCATCACACTGAGCCTGCAGTCCCGTGCAGAAGAGCAGACTTACAGGACAATGCTCTTCAGAAAAGGAGCCAGACAGTAAACATGGTTGTGACATGATTCTGGAGCCTCATCATTTTGTCCTTTATTCTTTTTAAAGCCAGTTCTCTCACCACACGTTCCTCTCTGTTGGCTGGGCAGGGCACCTGGTCTCTAGGAAACCACACACTGTGAAGGTTGCTTCTGGCCAGGCTGGATCCCCTCGCAGGGTGGTGGCTCCCCAACTCTGCTGAGCAGCTGTGAGGTCTGAGTGTCCGCCCGGCCCTGCCCTCTCCCAAGGGCTCCTGCAACTGCATCTGGTTACTCTTTGGCCAGGGGCAGAGACCTACCCTGGGCATAACCAGTGCCCTTCCCGAAGCTGTGGAGATGATCTAGCTCTGCAGAAACCAGAGGCAGAGCCAAGAGAGAGCCAGAAACAGAGATGCACTGATCTCAGATTTGTTTTTCTTCTTGTGGCTTTTCAGAAGAGAAAAACCTTAAGGTTGCTTAGGACTTCTGAATCAAAAACAACAACATCAAAAAAAAAAAAAACAGAAAAAAGTCATTGTCTTTTTCCCAGAATTACAAACTCTCAAGAGACAGAAAAAGAAGGTAGCTCTCCAGAAGGAAGGAGAGCCAAGTTGCTGCTTCAGTCCCTTCTCCCAGCCATACCAGGAAGTCATAGTGTGGGTCACGTGGCTTCAGGAAGGGTGATGGAACAGTTCTGCTCTGCCTGGTATGGGGCTTACAACAGATCCTTGGATGTTGGCTGCACCTGGATTCCCTGCCAGGCTCAGCAGCCTGCTTTCTGGCTATTAATTATTTCTACTGGGCAGGAGTGGTGGCTCACGCCTGTAATCCCAGCACTTTGGGAGACCCGGGTGGGTGGATTAACTGAGGTCAGGAGTTCGAGACCAGCCTGAGCAATATGATGAAAGCCCATCTCTACTAAAAGTACAAAAATTAACAGGGGCATGGTGGCGTGTGCCTGTAATCCCAGCTACTTGGGAGTCTGAGGCAGGAGAATCACTTGAACACAGGGGGCGGAGGTTGCAATGAGCCACGATAGCACTACTGCACTCCAGCCTGGGCAACAAGAGTAAAATTCCGTCTCGAAAAGAAAAAGAAAAATATATATATATATATATATATATATGTGTGTGTGTGTGTGTGTGTGTATGTGTGTGTGTGTGTGTGTGTGTATGTAGTTGTTGCCATTACTGTGGTTTCCAGAAACAAAACACAGAAGATTTAGTAGTTCAAAGAATGGCACATCATTTATTCACCATTTTCATCACAAAAGAAATCCTGAATTATCTATTTTTTATAGAAAGATAAATGTGTTGGGAAGAGAGCTTTCAATTCAAGACGTGTCTCTCCTATACCTATCTAAAAATAGGCACTCCTCCAGAAACGAAGACATGACCATTGGCTTCATTAAGCACCTCCCTGACTGAGATTTTACTCTAAAATGGAATGGGCAATGAGAAGTTAAAGAAAAGAAAAATACTTGAATATCTGAATATTTGTATTCTAGTCTGCCCTATGCTGGGCAATTTAATATGTGCTTTGACATTCTCATGCTTATTTATTGCCCATAAAAAAAGGAAGAGAAAGAAAGAAAGAAAAAGAAAGAGAGAAAGAAAGAAAGAGAGAGAGAGAAAGAAAGAAAGAAAGGAAGAAAAAGAAAGAAAGGAAAGAAAGAAAGAAAGAAAGAAAGAAAGAAAGAAAGAAAGAAAGA